>NW_016822963.1:22044-26991 GCF_001698545.2 Rhinopithecus bieti | reverse complement strand
ATAATATATAATATTATATAATATAGACATATCTTTTAATAGATATTATATATTTAGTGAGACATTGTCATTATACCTTCCTTTACTTCTTTAAGTATGGTTTTCATTAGTTTCAACACTATTTCTAAAGGCTGCTTTGAATTCTTTGTTAAGTCTGACATCTGGGCCCTCTCACAGATAGATCCCATTGCTTGCCTTTTTCTCTTGTGTATGGGTCACACATTTCTGTGTCTTTTCATGTCTCATAATATTTTGTTGGAAACCGGACTTTTTGAAACTCTGGATAATGATTCTCCTCCACTTTCACTGGGTTGTATATTTGTTGCTGTTTGCTTATTTATTCTGGGACTTGTCTGAACTATTTTACTAAAACCTATTTCTCCGCTGTGTGAATCCTTTGATGTCAGAGGGCTGTCTTGGGCATGTGCAGAGTCACAGTGGGATAACAGTTTTAGCAGGGATTTCTTTGTGTCTTTCCCTGATATTTCTGTTAAACAGTCTGCCTCTGTTGTCATCACATCTGTCTGTTAGACTCCACGAATTGTTGGGTGATTACTGTATTGTTTTTGACAATATCCTGGGGCATCAATTGTTCCACAGTCTGATTCAATTAAGTCTGGACACTTTTGCTGGGGTATTTTTTGAGGCCAGTCTTTGAGATTTGTTCTAACCCCAGAAGGGCTCTTGTTTGCTGGCTCTTTTTCTGATTATCTAATGTTAGCTTCCCTATGATTTAGCTTGTCACTGTTACACATCCTCTTAAATGCTTACCACCAAGATTTCCATTTTTTTCTTAGAGGACCTTCAGGGTTATACTTTCCCTTATGCTATAATAAAAAGTCACTTCCTTTGGGGAGAGCTTTGGAGCTGTCTGTTTTATGGCCTACCTTTCTCTTAGTGTACAGTGTCTAAGCCATTGCTTTGGAGTTGGAGGCAAGGACAGGGGTCTTGTTTCTCTCAAAATGACACTGCTTCTTTTCTAGCCAGGTATTCATGGAGTCAGTATCCTCTGGTTTTCTCAGTTTGCCTCTCCTGATGTGGAGCCTCTTTGCTGATAGTGAGCTAGACCAGTGGTGATTGGGGATCCAGTGTTGTTGCTTTGCTATGCCTGAAGTACAGTCTCCATCCTGTAACTGGAGACACTGTTGAGGAAGGGAGCCTCTGAATTCTTGGCCATGCTTGCCTGGAGTTTAGCCTTTGCAATAAAGAGCTGATGTTGATGAGAATTCTGGAGCCTTTGCTCTCCTGGGGAGATACCATACCTCTTGACTGGGAGCTAGGGGTTGTGGGTATTTCCTCTTTTTGTCCACACCCACCTGTACTGGTCCTGCTGGGTGAAGGGGAGAGAGTAGATCATGGCTCAAGTGCTACAGACTCTCCCTCTTTTTACCAAAGGTTAGTAGACTTCCTTCAATAAATCCTTCCTTATTTGCCATATGCATTAAGAACATTTCCAGAGACAGTAAATGACTGCTTTAGAATTTTCACCAGTATGGTTGTTTTACTGGGGAGAGGCCTGCAGAGCTATGTCACAGTTTTCTTGGTTTTAGGTATTATGGATGATTTTTTTTTAATTGGTTCCAAAACATATTATATGTTATGTTCAGGGATGCTGGGTCCTATTTAAATCTTTTATTTTAGCAAGCAGTCTCCCTGTTTAGGTTTAGCATGTAGGTCTTGGCCTACTTTTTTTGGCTGTGGTTCCACTGTGAGTTTAATTTTCAGAACGTTTGTGGTGTTATTTAGGTCTCTTCTGTTTATTTAGTATTATTGGACTTTCACTGGTCTCTGTTAGTGCTGCCTAAGGAAGCCAAGGGCTTTCCCCAAGCCAAGCCCTTGGGTGTCTTTTGGTGGGGGAGGGTTGTATTGAGATCCTTCTTATAGTATTATCCCAGCCTGGTGTCTCTGGTTTGGGGAGGAAAGTCTTGGGCCCATGGGGACTAAGAGGCCTCTTAGACCCATATGCTTGCTGCAGTTGTCTCTTTTGATAGCTCTTTCAGCCTGCCCCAGTGTCTCTGGGCAGGGGAGAAGAGTGTCAGGCCAATAAGGACGAAGAGCCTTTCCAGTGGCTGGGTGCAGTGGCTCATGCCTGTAATCGCAACACTTTGGTAGGCCGAGGTGGGTGGATCACCAGAAGTCAGGCGTTCGAGACCAGCCTGGCCAGCATGGCGAAACCCTGTCTCTACTAAAAATACAAAATTAGCCAGGCATGGTGGCGCACATCTGTAATCCCAGCTACTAAGGAGGCTGAGGCATGAGAATCGCTTGAACCTGGAAGGTGGAGGTTGCAGTGAGCCGAGATCACGCCAGTGCACTCCAGCCTGGGCGACAGAGCAAGGCTCCATCTAAAGCAAAGCAAAACAAAACAACAGCAGCAACAACAACAACAACAAAACAACAACAACAAAACTTCCTAGAATGGGCTACTTGCCACAATTGGGTCTCTTTTATTGGTTCTGCCCACCCATCTTGATGCCTCTGGGAAAGGGAAGAGAGTCTTAGGCTCATGGGGACAAAGGAGCATCCTATATCGAGCTGTTAGCTATAACTGATTCCCTTTTTCCACTTCCATCTGCTTATCCTGATGTCTCTGGGGGAAGAGGAGTCTTGAGTCCTCAGGGACAAAGGACTTCCTGAAATAGTCTCCTACCTGTGGTTAGGTCCTGTTTGCTTAATTTGGTTTTGTGGACCTTTTGCATATCCTTGTTGTTTTTCTCTCTAGTTTTTCTATCACTTTTCCAGAGAGGAGGTTGAAGTTCCTAACTATAATTGTGGATTTGTCTATTTCTCCTTTTAGTTCCATCAGTTTTCACTTCATGTATTTTGCTTTTCTGTTGTTTGTTACACACACATTTAGAATTGTTGTGTGTTCTTGGTTGATTGACCCTTTTATCATTATGTAATGTCCCCTTACATTCTTGGTAATTTTGTGTTCCAAAGTCTACTTTACCTAATATTAGTATAGCTACTTATTGCTTTATTTTGATTGATACTTACATGATGTATTTTCCTATTTTTCAGTGCCTTCTTTTGCTTGTTTTATGTATTATGTCAGGCTGGAGTACAGTGGCTATTCACAGGTATGATCACAGCTCACCGCAGCCTCGAATTACTGGCCTCAAGTGATCCTTCCACCTCAGCCTCCCAAGTAGGTAGGACTGTAGGCTCACACTATGGCACCTGGCTTGTCATGTGTGTTTTTTGTAAAATCTAGAATTAGTTGGAGGAATAGAGAGAAATGTGTATACTCTTGTCTTGTCCAGAACCAGAAATTTAGTTCACCTATTTCTGTTTTCTTGAATGATCTGGGTTGGCTTTTTAAGTCTTTGAGGCTCCGTGTTGCACTCACCTAATTTTAGCTCAATAATATCATGTTACTGAGTCTACCACTCTGTACATCAAGGGCTGTAGTGGTTCAATTTTTTTTTCAGGGATCAAATTTTCTAAGTCCATATATTTTTGTCAAGTATGTCCCCAGCCTTTTGTTGCTTTGGTTGCATCTGTCCCTCCATTTCTTTTGTAGGCATTTGGTTTTGGAGAGTTGCAATGATGTATGATCTGCAAATCTCCATCTGCTGCCACTGACTCAGCATGAATAGAAACAAAAATTGACCATAAATACGTTGACACCAAGACAGACCTAATAACACGGCCTATTTGTATTAAGTTGGACTCTTTGCCATTAATTCATTCAGTATGAAGTGCTTACTGTGTGCCAGGATCTGTGTTGGTCCTGGGGTTTCAGAGCTAGCAGTGCCCATAGGTACTGATTTTGGAGAGTTCACAGACTACTGAGAGGAGACAATCAAATCAGGGTATTCAGTGCTATGATAAAGGTGAGCACAGGTTGCTGTGACAGCAGAGAACAAGGGTTCTCAAATCAGGGTAGGCTCTGTTGATGGAGGTGACACCTGAGTTGAGTCCCTGATATAGTTTGGATATTTGTCTCTGCCCAAATCTCATGTTGAAATGTAATCCTCAATATTGGAGGTGGGGCCTGGTGGAAGGTATTTGGATCATGGAGGCAGATCCCTCATGAATGCCTTGGATCATCCACTTGGTGATAAGGGAGCTCTCACTCTGAGTTCACATGAGATCTGGTTATTTGAAGGTGTGTGGCAGCTGGGCAAATTGGCACATGCCTGTAATCCCAGCATTTTAGGAGGCTGAGGTGGGAGTTTGAGGCCAGAAGTTTGAGACCATCCTGGCCAACTTGGTGAAACTCCATCTTTACTAAAACTACAAAAATTAGCCAGGCATGGTGGTGTGTGCCTGTAATCCCAGCTACTTGAGAGGCTGAGGCAGGAGAATCGCTTGAACCCAGGAGGTGCAGTGAGCCGAGATTGCCCCACTACACTCCAGCCTGGGCAACAGAGTGAGACTCCGTCTCAAAAATAAATAAATAAATAAAAAGTGTGTGGCAACTCCTCTCGACCACTGTCTCTCTCCTCCTCCTGCTTTTGCCATGTGACATGCCTGCTATCCTTTCACCTTCCACCATGATTGGAAGCTTCCTGAGGCCTCCCCAAAAGCCAAGCAGATGCTAACACCCTGTTTCTTGTACAGCCTACTGTGGGGAAAAGAAAGAGAGATCAGCCTGTTACTGTGTCTATATAGAAAGAAGTAGACATAAGAGACTCCATTTGGTTCTGTATTTGAGATGCTGTTAATCTGTGACCTTACCCCCAACCTTGTCCTTGCAAGAGACATGTGCTGTGGTGACTCAAGGCTTAATGGATATTGGGCTGTGCAGGATGTGTCTTTGTTAAACAAGTACCTGAAGGCAGCTTGCTGGTTAAAAATCCTGCCCGTCCCTGGGCAATGGAACATCTCGGTGTAAAACCCATTGTGTGCTTTGTTTACTGAGCAAGGAGAAAACCGCCTTTAGGAATAAGGTGGGACTTGCTGGAGCAATGTTGCTAAAAGGTTTATGGAGATGTTTGCATA
>NW_016822963.1:17390-19562 GCF_001698545.2 Rhinopithecus bieti | reverse complement strand
TTTTTTTTTTTTTTTTGAGACAGGGTTTCACTCTGTAGCCCAAGCTGGAGTGTAGTGTTGTGTTCTCTTATCACTGTAACCTCTGTCTCCCAGGCACAAGCAATCCTTCCCCCTCAGCCTCCAGAGTAGCTGAAACTACAGGCACACACTACCATGCCTGGCTAAGTTTTTGTATTTTTCGTAGAGACAGGGTTTTGCCATGTTGTCCAGGCTGGTCTCGAACTCAAGCATTTCTTTATAGCAATGCAAGTATGGCCTAATACAGTCCCCAAGGATCCATAACCAGGCAAGGATTGGGGGAAATCTTAGGAAGCAGCATAAGTAAAGGGAGAGTTACAAGAGGAAGTGTAGTTTGTACTTATGGGCTGGAATGAGATCTGCGACTTCAGAATTTGATAGAAACCAGGACACCTAGAGCCCTGTAGGATATGCAACTTATTTTGTACTTTAGTCTGAGAGCAGTGAGAAGGCATTGGGACTCTTTAAGTAGAGGAGTCATTTATTTTGATTTGTGTTTTTACTGAATTCCTCTGGCTTCTGTGTGAAGGGGCTGGATAGTGGCAAGAATACGGCAGTGAGTTAGAAGGCTGTGGGGAGCAGCCCAGGTAGACAGGGTTGTGGCTTGGCTTGGGGAAGTGATTGTGGGGATGCAGAGAGGAGAATGGATTCAGGAGGTTTAGGAGGAAGAATAGAAAGAATGCTGCGAGTAAAAGATATAGATGGTAGGGATGAGAGTGAGGAAGCAAGGAAGTTTCTGCCAAGGATTCTGCCTTGAGAAGACTGGAGAAGAAGCTGTGATAAGCAGGGCAATGGGAGAGAGTCTTTGTTTACATGTGGAATTTGGGGAGACTGTGGAGTCGCCATGTTGAGATGCCCACAGACAGTGGATCTGTGGATGGGGAGGTCAGTACTGCAGACATAGACTGGCAAGGTTTTTTGTTTGTTTGTTTGTTTTGTTTTGTTTTTGAGATGGAGTCCCCCTCTGTTGTCCAAGCTGGAGTGCAGTGGTGCAATCTCAGTTTACTCCAACCTCTACCTCCTGGGTTCAAGTGATTCTCCTGCCTCAGCCTCCCGAATAGCTGGGATTACAGGCTCACCACCACGCCCAGCTAATTTTTGTATTTTTAATAGACATAGGTTTTCTCCATGTTGGCCAGACTGGTCTGGAACTCCTGGGCTCAAGTGATCCACCCGCCTTGGCCTCCCAAAGTGCTAAGATTATAGGCATGAGCCACTCCACCCAACCAGATTGGGAGTTTTGAGGTGCTTTGTCTCATTTATCTCACTTAAAATAATTTCAAAATATGTTAAAAGGAAATGTTATTTGCAACACATAGACAGGTTTTCCTCGCTAGTTGCTAAGGATAAAATCCAAACAACTTGACCTAAACAGACAAGATTGGAAGAGGCTGTTCTGGACCAAATGGGATGCTGAACCTTAGAATGGATTGACAAGAGAAGGCCATGCAGAAAGGTGAGAAGGTCCTACTTACAAGGCCCTAAGTGAAGGATACCTGGAATGCCTCTGAAGACTGGCATTTGGATGCCCATTCCTTCCCATTACAGTTGCCAAGCCCAAGAGCAGTGGAGAACAACTGCACCTTCTTGCCATGAAGTGTGTACACTGGAAAAAAGTAAATGCTTGCATTTTCTTTTCCTCTGTTTCTTTTCTATATACCACTCTCCAAAACATAGATTTCTCTAGATCACAGTTGTTCATGGAGAAGTGAGAGTGACAATTTTAGGGTAAAAAATTTAATATTGTGGGAATTACCTCTAACCAGTGAAATTACTAATGAAGATATTTATTCTTGGGAATCTAGAATCAGCTATTTAAACTTTCTAGGATTTGGAGTCACACAGACCTGAGTTCATGTGATGGCTCTTTCACTTACCAATCGTGAGATTTTGGGTTATTCACTGCACCTACTTCTAATCTTCAGTTTCCTCATTTGTAAAAGGAGAATGCTACCTCATGGGACTGTTTTGAGACCCAAATACTGTATGGTAAGTGAGAGGGATTTATTAAGTATAAGTTACTCTTTAAATGTTATTTAATCATTATTTAGCTTCTGGTTTCATTCTATTAATAACATTTTAAAGTGTTATTAGAAAAATTGTAAAATTCTTGCTAATATTAAAATATGTTGCTTTATTTAAAAGTAACTCCTA
>NW_016822963.1:0-17352 GCF_001698545.2 Rhinopithecus bieti | reverse complement strand
GTAACTCCTAATTCATGTCCACCTAATAGCAAAGAATATCATTA
Source organism: Rhinopithecus bieti (assembly GCF_001698545.2). Classification (NCBI taxonomy): domain Eukaryota; kingdom Metazoa; phylum Chordata; class Mammalia; order Primates; family Cercopithecidae; genus Rhinopithecus; species Rhinopithecus bieti. The sequence goes on along the minus strand of NW_016822963.1, from coordinate 17,308 downwards.
GGGGGCTGTAAACAAAAAAATCAAACTGTTCTTTCTTTCCTGTATACACTCTGGTCATCAAAATGTTTGACTTTTTCCCACACAGACCAATACTCCAACACTAGCTGGATGTCTTGCAATTCAATTCAGTACTGAAACTAACCAGCGTTAGTGTAGGCCCCATAGATTAAGGACTCAGTCCCACAAGTCTGCCCCCTCCCCTTCAGACACCAATCTCAAGTCCCAGGTTTTCACCTGTACTTCTGGATGTAAATCAAGGTTTCCATGACCCCCTCCTTGGGTTTGACAGCTTGCTAGGACAGCTCACAGAACTCAAGGAACACTTACTTACATTTACTGGTTTATTATTTAAGAAAGGATACAATAAAGGATACAGATGAACAGCCAGATGCCAAGGTACATAAGGAAAGGTGTGTGTGGAGGGATGCAGAGCCTCTTGTCACCTCCATGTGTTCACCAATATGGAAGCATTCTAAACCCTCTCTTTTTGGGGTTTTGTGGAGGCCTCATTAGGCAGGACTGATTAAATAATTTGTCATTGGTAATAATTCAGTCTCTCTTTTTATCTTCTCTTTTGAGACAGGATCTCACCCTGTCACCTAGGCTAGAGTGCAGTGGCACAATCACAGCTCACTGCAACCTCTGCCTCCTGGGTTCAAGCAATCGTCCCATCTCCACCTCCTGAGTAGCTGGGACCACAGGCACACGATCTCACTTTCTTTTCCAGGCTGGTCTCTAACTCCCAGGCTCAAGCAATCCTCCCACCTCAGCCTCCTGAGTATCTGGTATTACTGGCACACACCACGACACACGGCTAATTTTTGCTTTTCCTAGAGACGGCATTTCACCATGTTGCCCAGGCTGGTCTGGAACTCCTGAGCTCAAGTGATCCGCCCACCTCAGCCTCCCACAAAGTCCTGGGATTACAGACGTGAGCCACCACGCCTCATCAATAACTCAATCTTAAACCCCTCTCCCTTTCCTAGAGGTGGTGGGGCTGGTCTGGCTGAAAGTTTCAACCCTCTAATCACATGGTTGGTTCCCCTGGCAACCAACCCTCATCCTCAGGCTATCCAGGAGCCCCCAGCCATCAGTCATTCATTAGCACACAAAACATTTATCATTTCAGAGATTCCAACAGTTTTTGGAGGAATGAAAATCAAAATATATATTTCTTCTTATAAATCACAATACCATCTTATAAATCACAATACCAAAGTGATTATTGGTATGTATGTTTTTAATTTTAGGCTAAGCGAGAATTGATTCTATTCAAATTTTCCCCCAGGCTTATAGGAACACATTTGAGGGCATCCATTGATGACTCATTAACTGTTTCAAACCTAAAATGTGTCAAATGCTGTGACTTTGTAACTATTGTTGATCTTCCCTTTAGCATGAAATATTTTAATGATCTCAAGACATTTATATTATCAGATTTTTGCATATATTCACTAAACTTTGGTATTATTAATGGTCTCTATGTGTCCCATAAATATTCCTGGTTTCCAACTTGAGTTGGATTTAAAGAGGCAAAATTTAGCTAATGTGCCATACCTGAAGGAAGTTACATACTGTAGCTTGCGATGCTGTGGGACAGCTGAAGAGCAAGGCTTTACCTGGTGATAGATTTTAACTGGGGAATAGTTATTGTAAAAAAATTTTCATTTTTTTAGACTGCAAGATATGCAGGCTAGCATTGGATGCTTGAAAGGAAAATTACATTTTTGCTGAAATCCAGGTGGTGCAAAAATTTTACGGACTTCTATAGATATTTCTTGATGCCTAGAGATTTGTTTTTTTAATTGCAAATATGAATTGTCTATTTACAGATGCTATTACATATGGAGGGGGCCTGTGGTGTATGGCACTGTTCCTTGTACTAATGGTACCCAGGTTCCATTCTCTGCTCAGCTCGGTGACTCTAGACAAAGCCCCTGAAGTGCTGTCTGCTTCGGTCTCCTTAATGGCAAAGTGGAAATGAATACCTACTATCACTTAACTCATGGAGATGTTGGACTGATAGTTAGATCATGCCTTAACAGCACTTTGAGCTCTATTGAAAAATATGTTGTCTCAAATTAAGTAGAGTCTATGGTTTTGTAAATATAAATATATTGCCAGAAAATAAATCACTGGGTGAGCAAAACACGTAGACCAAATATAACAGGGATTAGTAACATCAGTAAGCATAGTTGGGAAAAGAGGGCACTAAAGAAAGCCAAGAATAAAGTGTTGCTCTTGTAAACCAAAAATAAAATGCTGAGACCCACCCCCCTCAACCATCTGAATGGACTTCCTCCTCGACCAAGGCACTCTTAAAATTTAACTTGAAAGACTGGTTCAAGTCATGACAGGATGTGGGGGTGGGACATGCCTCATCATTACCTCTCTGGCATTAACATCAACACAGACCTTAAGTGTGATAAGAAGCATTTACAATCTGTTCTCTTGGAATTTTGCTACCTGGAGACTTCCTCTGCACAATAAGAACTTTGGTCTTCACAATCCTTTGTCTTAACCCAAACATTTCCTTTCTATTGATCTTAGGTCTTCAGATAAACTCAACCAGTTGTCAACTTTTTTTTTTTTTTGAGACAGAGTCCAGCTCTGCCACCCAGACTGGAGTGCCCAGGTGCGATCTTGGCTCACTGCAACCTATGCCTCCCAGGCTCAAGCGAGTCTCATGCCTCAGCATCCCAAGTAGCTGGGATTCCAGGCGTGTGCTACCACGCCTGGCTAATTTTTGTATTTTTAGTAGAGACAGGGTTTCACCATGTTGGGCAGACTGGTCTCGAATTCCTGGCCTCAAGTGATCCACTTGCCAAGGTCTCCCAAAGTGTTGTGATTACAGGCGTGAGCCACAGAAAAAATTTAAACCTACCTATAAAGCCGGAAGCTCTCCCCTTCAACTTGTCCCGCCTTTCTGAACCGAACCAATATATTTCTTAAATGTATTTCATCGAAGTCCCATGCCTCCCTAAAATGTATACAACCAAGCTGTACCCCGACCACCTTGGGCACACGTTCTCAGGACCGCCTGAGGGTTGTTTCATGGGCCATGGTCACTCCTATTTGGCTCAAAATAAATCACGTCAAATATTTTGCAGAGTTTAACTCTTTTCATCAACACTCTGCCAAAAGGAGCCCTGAAATGTTGGTCAGATTTGGACAAGGACCATGGCCATGTGGCTTAAATGGCATTTGCTCACTTGTTGGTAATGAGTTGCATTTAAAGAGGTGGGATAAGTGGAGACAACCGGCAACATCGGGCACCTGTGGACAAAAAAAAGCCTTTTTGGTTGAGCCAAGGTGATACTATCCACATCTGCCTAGGAAGTTGTTTTTTTGTTTGGAGTAGCTGGGACTGCAGGTGCCCGCCACCACACTCGGCTAATTTTTTTGTTTTTTGTTTTTTTAGTAGAGACGGAGTTTCACCATGTTAGCCAGGATGGTCTCGATCTCCTGACCTCGTGATCCGCCCGCCTCAGCCTCCCAAAGTGCTGGGATTACAGGTGTGAACCACTGCACCCGGCCCTGCCTAGGAAGTTTTTTGAAAGAGTGTTTATTTGTGAAAATGAAGATGCTTCTTTATGTCTATAGCTTTCTGGCTTTACTCCTTTCAGAGATCTGACTTGTAAGGCAATAGATAGAAATGATGGCTCATCACCATCCAATGAGCCAAATTATTTACTCCATGAAATAATATCCTACTTTCTAACTCCAACCATACAATTTGAAGGAAAGAAGCCCAGGGGTCCTGATTAAGCCATTGATGTGTCTGGCTGAAGGATGATATGGGCCTCTCATTGACTGAGCTAACAACATGACCTGCCCAGGCAGGATCCTGGCTGACTCCTAACTCCAGGATGAAAGCAGGAAGGTAAACAGTCTTTGGGTAATTTACTCAAATTGTAACCAGTGAATACCTCAAGCGTGGCACTCACCGTGCTATAGTGTAATTGCCTGGCTTTTGTTTTTGCTTTTTTTTGTTTTACCTGTTGGGAGCTCTCTAATACTTCAAACATGGCACTTACCATGCTATATGTAGTTGCCTGGTTTTTGTTTCTGTTTTCTTTTGTTTTACCAGATGGGAGACTATGTCTTTCATGTCTGTCTTCCTGGTGTCTTTGTCCACAGTAATCAATTATTGTACCTTGAATAAGCAAAATTATAATTTTCAAGCACCATGAATTCAACCTGCCAAATGCCAAATCCAATATTTTGTCTTTCAGGGGTTGGCACTACAGCCAGCTTTTCAGGAACCTGAGTGTTTTCCAAACCAGCACTTTTCAAACTTAACTATGCATATACATCACTGGGTTTTGTGAAAATGAAGATTCTGATTCAGTAGGTCAGGGGTGGGGCATGAGATTCTGCATTTTTAACAATCTCCCAGGTGAGGCTGATTCTGTTGGTCTGTAGACTACACCTTAAGTAGTAAAGATCTAGACCCTGGTCTCTACCTTATCTCCAAAATTTAATCCACCACCAAGTCATGTTGTCTCCATCTCCTTTGTCCCAACTTATGTCTGTTTCTCTTGCCACCACTTTAGCTGAAGCCTTCATCATTTCACTGCAGAGATTATTGCAATAGCTTTCATGTAGTCTACCTGCTCTTTATCCTTCACGCCACTGTCTACACTGCAGCCAAGATGATATCTCTCAAATACATCTTTGGGCATGACAATCCGTTGTTAAGGGGCTTTCAATGTAGGCTAAAGTAACAGCCCTTCTGTGGTTAGATTGCCTTTATATTGGGTGGGAGCAGAGGCAGGGGCAAAACAGCGTGAGAATTGAAGAGCCAAGAGCTTAGAGTACTGGTGGACCAGTAATAAGGACCAATCCATGCAGACGGAGCTTCCTATAATTATTGTCTCCTCCATCCATCTAGCCAGTTGCTGGTTAGCTAGCTGGGCAGGCATCCAACATACCAAAAGTATTGGCTCTTGGACCAGACAAGCTTTTTCATGTCATTTACGCTAAAACCCCAATAAACTTGATATCTGTTCTTTCAAAGCCTCTGGCAGATAAGATGCCTTGCTGTTTTTTTCTTTTAAATCAAAATGTTAGCTAGTCTGGGTCCCATCAGTCCAAAATCCCTTGCTCATGTTCCTTTTCCATTTGAATTACTGAGAATTTTAGTGTACATCGATCAACAATTTGTTCCGTATCCTGTACCTAAAAGATGTTTCGCCATTTCCTTTTCTTCCAGATTTTTTTTTTTCTGTGTTTTGGTTGGGGTTTGGTAGATGGTTACTGTGTGCACATTCTCACGGAGGTGTAAGCATCGATGACACTGAACCTGTCCTGGGAATGGGATGCACTGCCTTGGGTGGCTTCAGGAGATTAGCACACTTCCAGGATGAGGCATTTTCATTTCCACCTTAAAGGAGGAGCCCGCTGTGCTTTCTGAGACCTACTGTATCTGTGATGGCTGGACTTCAGGAGACAAGAAGAAGAGGAAGGCATCCTATACTTTTGGTGGGTGAATGGACGGGCCGAATCTATCTCAGAAATTTTTAATTTTTACTTCCCTGTCACTTTCCAGTCTTCAGCCAGCCCCCCACCGTCTACCTCCCACCTCTGGAGTATGACTTCATTCAGGGGAGAATGCTGAGCTCTGTTGACATTTGGTAGAATTTGTTTTCTTCCCTCTTTAATTTAGCAACTAATCACAGGGGTTGTTCTTTGTTTATCTTTCCAGGATTTTCTGTACGCTGACTAATGCTTACAGCTGGCTCTCTCTAGAGAGAAGTGCTAGGAAGATCAATCAAATGAAATCTTAAAGGGTAAATCAGGTTTTCAAATGTGTTCAGGCAGCTTTAAATCATTTCAGTGGGAAGAAGTGCTTACAAGGACAGAAATTTGCCCAGTGAAATGCCTCCCAATGGCAACAGAGCAATCACACCTTGAATGGCTGCTTTGTAGCCTGAGTGTCCAGTTCTTCTGAGATTTCCAATGGCCATTTACCACTCAAGAGTGAGGGAGAAAATGAAGTGCATTTGACTTGAAGGAACTCACTAATGGAAGATCAAAGTTGTAAAAACTGTACCTGAATATGCTCTATCAAAGGGCTGTATGCAGATGTTAAGAAAGGGAAGCTGCACAAAATACCTCTTTTCAATAACTCCACATTTTCTTTAGTTTTCAGCTCCTATAAATCTCAAGAAATAATTAACATGAAACCTATATCGTATTTCAGGAAAACTCCAGAGAGTCTTCCTTAGGCCTTTAGAAGTCAGTGATGCTGTTTTCTGTCTTCTTAGAAGTCCTAAAATGAAAAATTTTGTCATGGAAATTGACCCATTCAGAGCAGAGAGTTTATGTGACTTTATGGTATAGGAAATTTGAAAATTGCATCTCATCTTTTATTTTCTGTTATCATGTTAAACCATGGTTGTGCCTATGGGATTAAGTGAATATTTTAGCCACTTGCATTAAATGATTAGCCAGTCTTTTCATAGTGACATTTGGTTGTATGTGCTGCTAGTCCTGCAGCAGTCTAGTCTGCTAGTGGTTAACTATGAAGAATTGGTCAGAGGAGTCCCTCCCCCTATTACACACATCTCATTAAAGACTCTCTGCTGCTGCCAAACCAGAAAAGGCTATTTATTTCATGATTCATTAAAGAAAACATAATTTGGAAGGCAATTTTGTAAAGTCATCATCAAACATAGTCCACCATCCAGTAGGAATTATCCTCTCATTATCTCTTTTTCTAGATGGTCATTGATGTTGTTCCCCTCTGCTAGCGTGAATAATTAAGGACTGAGCATAAAGAAGTGGTATGGACCTATGGTCAATCTGAAGGTGTCATCAGAAGAGTTAGCAGGGCTTTCTTGCCTTCAGCAGGCCATTTATTCTGAGCTAACCTGCCAATTGTATTTAGAACAGGGACCATTAACAGAGTGACTGTTTGGTTGACTGTAAATAGGCTGCGGGGCTTTTTCCAGAGCAAATAGAGAAGCCAGCTGGGCTTCACTAAGACCACCTAGGAAGAGAGATCATGTCCCACCTGATCACATTCCAAGCAGGTAGCAAGTGGGCTCCAGTTGAATTGTACTTCTGAAGGCTTTCTGAAGAGGTAGGGGAAAATACCTCCCATCTTAGAAATTATGGCTGCTAGTGGCCAGTTTAAAAAATTACTGGCCCTCAGCACCAAGTGTCTTAACTTTTTGTCCACCTATAGCTGTCAGAAAGACAAGCTTTGTTCTCCTGGCAAAACTGCCTCTCAAGGTCTATGCCATCATTATGGCTTGGTTTAATCAAGCTACCAGGGTTGCCCCTGTGTCTCTCATCTGGCTCTTCCAGAAGGGACGGTTTGGAAAACTTTCAGAGATCCTAATGATTTCATAGGGGGAGACCACGCTTAAGGAATAAGACCCTCCACACATGGCAGTGAGAGTGGCATGTTCATTGCCACCAAAAGAAGCCCCTCTGTTAAACCTGATACCAGAGCTAAGGTTGCTTGAGGGCTTCGTATTGTAAGGCCTATGGGCATGCAATGAAATAGACGATGATGTGGACTCCGAACCCTAAGGAAGCAGTTTAAATCACTAGCTCTGCTGTTTATTAGCTGGGAAACTTTGGGCAATTTATTTCACTTGTCAGGTCTTCAGTTTCATCATCTCAAAAATTGGGAGGACAGTGCCTGTCTTTTTATACTCTTGGACTTGTGTTGAGGAGATCATGGATAAAGTGTGTTGCACACAGTAAGGGCAGTTATCATGGTTATCAGCCACACTGCAGCTAATTGGGCTCTAGTTACCCCATTTGTCCCTGGTTAGGTAGGCCCAGGACTTTCTTAAGCTTTTCTCACCTTAAAGCGGAAACAAATTTCCTCTCTTGTAGGGGCCACGTGGCTCTGTTTAAATGTGGCTCTAAATGAGATGTGTACCATTTGACAGGTCACCTTGTAAGGATACACAGCATTTCCAGCCATGTAAAGGTGGCTCTAACTTCTCGAAATCCCCTCTTTGAGAACTGCCTTTAGAACTGGTCTTTTTAGTCACAAAAGAAACACCTTTCAACAGGGTTTTTTTTTTTTTTGAGAGGGAGTCTCCACCAGGGCTGGAGTGCAGTGGCGCAATCTTGACTCACTGCAACCTCCGGTTCCTGGGTTCAAGCGATTCTCCTGCCTCAGCCTCCCAAATAGCTGGGACTACAGGCAAACACCACCATGGCCCTGCTAATTTTTTGTATTTTTAGTAGAGACATGATTTCACCATGTTGGCCAAACTGGTCTCAAACTCCTGGCCTCAAGTGATCTGCCTGCCTCAGCCTTCCAAAGTGGTGGGAATACAGGTGTAAGCCACCATGCCCGGCCTCAACATAGTCATGTTTTGAATATGCTTGGACAGAACCTTGCCACCATTTCTCATAGTCATGTGTATGGTATTTAAACCATAGAATATCAGATTTGTAATGCCCCCTAGACATCTTCTATTCCAGTAGTTTTCAAACTATGTTCCCCAGATCTCAGCTGTTTGGAGAAGGGACATCAAGGTCAGGGAAAATCCAAAGCACCGTATGTACTTGATGCTAAGATGCCGTTAGTTGTAGTTTGCACCATCAATTAATACTGGCATTTCAGGAATATTAAAAGAGTGTATGCAGTCATTCTAAGACCCATCCTTATTTTAGATATGAACTGCAATTAAATACAGTCTGTATTAGTCAGGGTTCTCCGGAGGGACAGAACTAACAGGATAGATGTATATATATGAAAGGGAATTCATTAAGGAGAATTGACTCACACAGTCATGAGGTGAAGTCCCGCAATAGGCCATCTGCAAGCTGAGGAGCAAGGAAGCCAGTAGTGGCTCAGTTTGAGTCCCACAACCTCAAAAGTAGGGAAGCAGACAGTACAACCTTAAATCTGTGGCTGAAGGCCTGAGAGCCCTTGGTAAACCAGTGGTGTAAGTCCAAGAGTCCAAAAGCTGAAGAACCCGGAGTCTAATGTTCAAGGGCAGGAAGCATCCAGCACAGGAGAAAGATGAAAGCCGGAAGACTAGGAAGTCAGCTAATTCCGCCTTCTTCTTCCTGCTTTGTTCTAGCCATGCTGGCAGTCAATTGGATAGTGCCCACCCAGATTGAGGGTGGGTCTGCCTATACTAGTCTGCAGACTCAAATGTTAATCTCCTCAGCAACACCCTCACAGACATATCCAGGAACAATACTTTGCATCCCTCAATCCAATCAAGTTGACACTTAATATTAACCATCACACAGTCCATCATCAAATTAAATAAATGTAATGTTTTCTGTTAAACAGTATAATTTTACACCTTTGGATAAGCACTGTTTCATTGCTATTTTATAGATTGGGCTCATGTCTATGGTTTCATGTCACAGATTTCTGCTCCTATAGAGCTTGAAAATTGACCTAATCTAGTCCATTTCTTGTGCAGAGGTCCAGACAGGAGAAAGTCATACAGATAGTTAGCAGCAGGGCTGGGGCTAGAACTCGGGCTTCTTGACTGCCACTCCAGTTCTCTTCACAATGTTACAGTGCCTTTTGTCTACAGCCATATTGCATCACCAGCACAGCTTTCCTTTGCCATGACTTGGTTTGCATGCAGGAATTGTGTAAACCTATCTTATTAAAAGTTATCAATGATAGACCAGGCCCAGTGGCTCACGTCTGTAATCCTAGCACTTTGGAAGGCTGAGGTGGGCAGATCACAAGGTCAGGAGTTCGAGACCAGCCTGACCAACATGATGAAACCCCATCTCTACTAAAAGTACAAAAAAATTAGCCGGGTGTGGTGGCCTGCGCCTGTAATCCCAGCTACTCAGGGGGCTGAGGCAGGAGAATACCTTGAACCTGGGAGGCGGAGGTTGCAGTGAGCCGAGATCACGCCATTGCACTCCAGCCTGGGCGACAGAAAAAACTCCGTTTCAAAAAAAAAAAAAAAAAAAGTTACCAATGATAAGAACATTTTATGTTACTACAGCCCTTTACATTTTACAGAACAATTTTATATTCTCCTTTTCCTTACATCTTTACCACAGCTTGTTAGGTGGAGCAAGGAGGATATCATCATCATTATTATCATCATTATTAAGACAATCACCTCCATTGTATGGATGAGAAAACTGATACCCAGGGAGAATAAGCAATTGGCTCAAGATCATGCAGACAGTTAACAGACCTGAGAAGACCATCCATGGGCCCTGACTTACTCATTCAATGTTGTTACACATCAAAGCAAAACATAAATCTAAAGATATGTCTTGAGGAAAGAGTTACTCACTAGAAGCCTGCAAAAATATCATTTGATTGCTGAAAGCAGCTCATCTTCACCAGGGACGTTGAGTTACTGATATCCCAGAAACCTCATGTCACTGGGTGATTTCAACTACAAGTTGGTTCCATGGCTTGAGCCCTGAGCCCTGAGGATGGCCTTATATTGAGCATTGGGTGTTTTATCATAACAGAGACAGCTAAGGTTTAACAATGTGCTAATAGCCAATGACAGTGCTTCCTGCACTGCTAGTGAGAGTGCCAAACCAAGGAGGAGCTGAGGAACAGTCCAGTGGCTAATGTGGAGATTAGCTGCTGCTTTGGGTAATCTGTGTACAGTTCAGGCTGGATACAGGAGAGCCTCAAGGACTCACTTCACTTGGCTGCTTCTTGATCTGCAATTTTGCATGCTGCATGCAGCAATTTTCCCTTTGAAAATACATCTTTCCTTTTAAAATGCGGTGATGTGACTTTTCTGAAGTTTTAAATGGTTGATCATTTTAAGCTGGCACAAAATGGTTATAAATCTTAATACTTAAAATGTAAAAGGAAAGTGTAAACCCTACTCACTTGTTTGGTACCTTTTGTGTGTTTGAGAGAGCAAGCCCAGCTCAGCAGGCCCTTTGGATGTCCACTGAGGTTCAGAAAGCAATGATCTAGTCGCATCAAGACATTGAATCTTCTGAATTCTGGCCTTGTGCCCTCCAGGTCAGGGCCATAGTGTTGATTAGTTGGTTGCCCAAAAAATGGTCCTGCCACGCCCCTGAATTTCCCTCTTCTGGATGAATAGAAAGTTTCCATCTACAGAGTTGGCAAGCTCTGTGCTGTTAATTTCACTTAGTTAAAAGGAAAAAAATAACTAAACACACAATTATAAGTAAACCACTCTGCAAACAAGTTTAGGATTCTAAAGAACATTTGGTGGTTAGGCTTAAATGCTGTAGGTTGTGATTACCCTTAATTCTGCACACAGACAGGCTTCAGAGCCAGAAGTTACATGATTTGGTCTTGTCAGATGAAGTCCCCTTTTTGCCTTGTTCACAGGGAGATTATGGGGGTGGTAATTGTCAGTGGATTCCAAAACTCCCTGGTCAATTTAAGCATTTACATATGGGTTAATAAAGTGATGATATCATCCAGAAAGCACACTGTCACAGAAGGAAGTAACTATTAGCAACATCATGACACCTTAATCTTTTTCTCCCTGTGGGAGAGCAGAATGGGTTAAACAGAAAGGTTTGCTTTTATTATTGAAGCAAAACAATCACATTTTGTCTAAGTTGTTTAGTCAGTAAGTTTTGTGTAATTCAATGGAAATAATTCCATAGTAACTTAGTAAGTCAGTATTGAAAAGGCTGGGTGAAAAGACAACATTTTAGAGCAGGCAGTGTGAAGCCTGAGGGAGGAGGAGAGCGGGATAAAGGGGCTAGTTAATCAGCCATCATTTGAAAGGACAATATATAATCCTGTTTGATTTGGTGGAACAGGCCCCTTATGGGTAACATATTCCCCAATCCCAAACCAGGAACTGCAAACTCATTTTACTTGCTGTAACCTGAATCCTCATAGGACTGGGGCTTATAAATTGTGGTTGACTAAGTGGGGAGGGCTGAGTTTTAGAAGACGCCACCTAAGAGTAGTGGGGACAAGCACTTCACCAGGAAAGGCAGTGACAGAGGATTTTTCAGTGTAACTTCACCAGCCGGAGACCTCTGCAGCCAGCAGTGGGCATGCCTGGATCTCACGCAGGCCTTGGGCTTGCTGCAGGAGGCACCCTGCTCACTTGGCCCAGCAGACTGTGCTTGGCTTGTGCTCCTGCCCAGATCCCACACTTGCCACAGGATCTGCACTCAGCCTGCAGCTGAGCCAGGCATGCTGCAACCAGCTTCCCCCTTGTGTGCTGACATCTGGATAAGGGGAACAAACACGGTGGCATCTGAACAGGGATGCCAACAACCTTGAAGCCCCAGAGGGAGTGTTACAGTGTGCTAACAGTTGTTTTAGTCCCACCATCCATAGCCCCAGCAAACAAGGATGTGCTAACAGCTCTTTCAGTGCCGTTGCCCTGCTCTAGTCCGCAGCCCCAGGGCTAGGCTGGCCCTGTTGCTGCTTCCTGGAGCACGAGGCGGCTGCCTGGCACTGGCGGAGGGCAGAGGGATAGTTTTACAGCCTTCTTTGTACCTGTGTTTGGCAGGTTCTGAGTTCTTGTCCCACATCCAAGAAGAATGAGGGTATGTTGACAACTAAAGTGTGAGGAGAGTTTTATTGAGTGGCAGCTCTCAGCAGAGAGGGGACTTGAGAGGCCAGCCCTCTACCCAAAGTTGGGTGGCCTCTCTCCCCCACCTGAAGGTGGGTGATCCCAAAGTGTGGCTGAGTCTGGGGTTCTTATAGGCTCAGAAGGGGGATGCAAGCTGATTGGTTTGTGAGTATTCAAAAAAGGCTAAAACAAGGGCACCACTCAAAGGTGGGCATGACAGTGTAAAAAGCCAATTAGGGAAGGGTAGGTATATGTAAAATAGGTGAAGGGTGGGGATCAATTAAAGGAAAGCATGCCAGATGGGAAGAGAGGTTCTCAGTTCAGTTCATGGACTTATCTAGGACTTGTAGCTTGGCTTTCAAGCTTTAAACTGTCTATGGTTTGAAGGTGGGGTTTCACCAGGGACTTGCCCCTGTCTGCCTAAAACTTGTCTGCCTTCTGCTGTTATGAGCAGTACACAGAGGCAGGAGCAAAAGCAGAATAGAGTCCCGTCTGAGCCATGAGTTAGGAAATTTTACAATGGGTCAGTAAAAGGGACAAAATTTATCAAATGGAAGAGCACAAAGATGAACATTTGGATTTGTCAAGAAAGTTCCAAGAGAAATGTTAGCACAATCGCAGAGGTTTAAATTCTGTACCACGAACTAAAGATGACCCTGACTCCTTTGTTGGTTATAAAATACCTTTCTAGCTCCATATAAAGCAGGATGCCACAGCCTACATGTATTAAATCATGAATTGTATTGAGTTGAATTGAATGGTATTTGGGAGAGGGAGGGGATAGCCAAGTGGTCCCAGATTAGGACCAACACTGGGGCAGCTGTGATCTTGGGACAGAAATGTGAAAACACAGACTGTCCAGATGCAGAACAGGCGACTTTCATCGAATCCAATCCCTCCAATGAATATAAGAGGAAACTGATGCGCCATGAGGTGAAGCAACTTGCTTCAGGTCACCTACCAGGTTAGTTGCAGAACAGACCTAAAGGGTAGGCTACCCAATTTTCAATTTAGTGTTTGCTTCCCTTTAGGCTTTATTGTTACTTTGCAATGGAGATCATACAGATGTGGGTCAGGAGACTCAAGAGAACAAGTGATTTCTCCCAGGCTACACTAGTGAGTGGCAGGAGCCAGGGTTTGTCTGATTCCAGTCTGTGGACGTAACTACAAGGATATACGATAGAGTGTTTTGTGGTTGGAGGAGGAGAGAATTCCTTAAGAGTGTGGACTCATGAAAGGCAGCTCTAAAGAGGTCACATTTAAACTGACATCTAAGGGATCATGGGAAGGAATTAGCCATAGCAAAGCTGGAGGAAGTCCAGGCTGAGGTAATCACAATTGAAAAGACCCTGAGGTTGATTTGTCCCCAGGACAAATGTCCTTGCCTGATGATGTCCTTGGCTAAGCCCTTTTTTTAGAGGTAATTCTTTGACAAACCCATTGCCGTCTGGAACTCCCAATGGAAAATTATTGCTTTGTTGGTGTATCTAATTCAAGAGTTAGCAGCAGAGGCTCATGGCATGAAACTTCCCTTCAAGCTTGTTTGTCTGCTGAATTTTTGGTAGGAGCAGGATGGGATCAGGATGGTTAGGGGGCCAGGAACAGAGGGAAGGAAATGAGTTAGGAATGATCTTTTATGTGCCCATGAGACTAGGCTACTGGTAAAATACTGACAAATAGTTCACCTCTAAGATTTTTTTTTTNATATTTTTAATGGCACACTCTCCTCAAACTTTTTACATGCTTTTTCTAATCAAAGAAATATTTTACAAAATAATTTAAAGAAGACTGCACATCCAAGTCAAAATGTACCATTCTCTGAAGTAAAAAATGGCCCTGTAAAATCAGAGATAATAGTGGTTGTAAATACAATATTAAATTAGTATAAACTCTTTTTTTTTTTGAGATGGCATCTTGCTCTGTCACCCAGGCCAGAGTGCAATGGTGCAATCTCAGCTCACTGCAACCTCTGCCTCCCGAGTTCAAGTGATTCTCCTGCCTCAGCCTCCCTGGTAGCTGGGATTACAGGCTTGCGCCACCACACCCGGCTAATTTTTGTGCTTTTAGTTGAGGTGGGGTTTCACCATGTTGGCCAGGCTGGTCTGAAACTCCTGATCTCAAGTGATCCACCTGCCTTGGCCTCCCAAAGTGTTGGGATTACAGGCATGAGCTACCACACCCAGCCCCCTCTAAGATTTTTAATATATGTCATGCTGCAGGATTCCTATTCTATCAGAGGCTTGTATTTACAGAGGCAATGGATGAAAGGCAAGGAACCAGTGCTAGAAATATAAAACCTTTCCTGTGTGGGCTAGGTCCTGGAACAAGGGAATATAAGGCTGGGATTTTATTTTCTACTCTGGAACTGACTTGCCTTTAACTCTGCAAGTTTTACTTTCCTGCTTTATGTCTGATAGGCATAAAATGCCCACCATTCTTCTTTCTAACACAGTTGTAATTTCATCAATGGGATTAGTGAAGGCACTAACAAAATCTAAATTCTCCATAGTACTGATCATCAGGGTGTTCTTTAGTAGTGACTTAAAGAAAATCATGCTCTTTGAAAGCGTGTATATAAGTAGCCTTGTACATTGCCCACTGAGAAAAGATAATGGAGTCCAAATCTAGGCTTCTTGTTCCCCTCCTCCCTTTTTTTCCTGGGTGATTATACTTTTCAAGGTTATGTTCTTTCATATTCAGTGTTGACCATGCAAAACTGGTGAACAAGAATTGGTTCTGGGATGATTTGTTCCAGCTATAAAGTAGAAAGCATTTTACTAAAATAAGATGCTTAGATTTGTTTGGATCTACAGTTTATTCTTAACTAAAATTCCAGGAACTGTTGGTAACAGTCTAGATTCATAGCAACCAGTTTTGACAAGAATTAGAAAGAAACTAATAAAATGTTCTCATTATAAGGTTCAGGACCAAATTTGAAGGCTTTCAGGATTCCAGAATGGCAAATGGTAGAGCGAATGTGAATATATTAGAAAGTCATGTTCAATTATTGTCATCTTCTATCCAGTGAAGAATGTAGTTTAAGCAGGATGGGTGGGGGCATCTGATGTCCTCATTTATTTCCACCTCTGTAGCTATTTAAGTGATGATCATTCTTGGTGGTGGTTAAATTATGATGCACGAAATACTATCTCCCTAAGGACCTTGCTACAGGGCAGAGGTGATTACAAGAAATTGTTGCTGCTGATGTAATGTTTCGTATACCAAGATTAAACCGCAAGATGAAGTAATGTACATTTTTTTGCCTTTGAAATGCAGCTGGAGGGAAACCAGGATAAGAACTATTGCCAAATGAAATATAATGCCCCAGGAAAAAAATAAGATACTGTAAATGTAAAATCATTACAAAACTGACCATCTGGGTTATATATTAAACCACAGCTTTCAATTTGTTATGGTTTGAGGAATGACTTCACAATATGTGCCCCTTCCTCTGTACCTTCCTCAACCTCAGGAAAGCATTCTATTTTCATGAGTGTAGTAGAAAAAAAACTAGCCTTAAAGTTTTGTTTTAAAAGGAGTTCAAATCAATAGCTCTTAGTAAAGGCACTGTGTTTGCTTACTTCTTTGCATTTAGTCGTAGTATATAGTCTTGTGTTTCTAATTCCACTTTAGCTGTGGCAAATATACCAGTGTATAGCCACTGGGCCATGAGATAAATTGAATCAATGTGGAGTTGACAGTTGAAAAACCTCTGTCTGCCTCAGTTCAGGAAACAAGAACACTTTGGGAAATCCCCAGGCATTAAAATTCTGGCATTTTCATGTTTTGAGAGAACTGAGGAGTAGCCCTGTTTTGATAATCATTTAAAAGTATTTTGCTTAATTAGAGCAGAATTTGCTCAGGCAGAACATCACATTTATATGGTAGCCAGGCTGTAACACCTCATAGCTACCCATTGTCTCTAATCAGAAATGACAGCCTGGTGACTGGCTCCGTGCTGGGTGAAGTCCGGCAAACTGCAGGCCCTAGAAGTTCTTAATCCCAACCTGGGCTTCCAGTGGAATTCTTTCTTTTTTTTTTTTTCCAGTGGAGTTCTTCAATGGGTCTGGCTTTGAAATACTTCTATCCTTTCTAGTTTAGGAAAACAATGGCACAAGAAACCTGTATGTAAGTCAGATACCTTTTTGATGTATAATTCACATACCATACAATTTCCCATTTAAAGGGTAAAATTCAGTGGTTTTTAGTATATTTACAAAGTTGTACATCCAAAAACACAATCAATTTTAGAATATTATAATTCCCCAGAAAAGAAACCCCTCACTCCTTAGCCTTCACTTCTATGGTCTCCCCATCCTCACACCTCTAGGCAACTACTAATCTACTTTCTGTTTCTAGAGATTTGTGCGTTCTGATAATTTCACATAAATGGACAAATACAGTGTGTGATCCTTTGTGACTGTCTTCTTGGTTCATCATGTTGTAGCATCAAGCAGTAATTAATTTCATTTTATTGCTGAATAACATTCCATTGCATAAATGTACAATTTATTCATTCATTGGTTGATGGACATTCGGATTGTTTTCAGTTTTTAACTATTGTGAATAATGCTGCTATGTTTTGTGTACAACTGTTTGTGCAGACATATGTTTTCATTTCTCATGGAGTAGAATTGCTGGTCATGTGATAGCTCTGTGTTTAATCATTTGAGGAATTGTCAGGCTGTTTTCCAATGTAACTGCACCGTTTTATGTTTACACCAGCAATGTATGAAGGTTTCAGTTTCTTCACATCCTTTCCAAAACTTCTTATAATCTGTCTTTTTCTTTCTTTTTTTTTT
>NW_016822962.1:0-14738 GCF_001698545.2 Rhinopithecus bieti | reverse complement strand
TTTCCATTCCATGCCATTCCATTCCATTCCTTTTTCCTATCCACTTCATAATCCATGCCATTTCGTTATGTATTTTATTCCATTCCAAATCATTTAATATTGCACTACTTTCCAATCCACTCTGTTCCATTGCATTCCATTCCACATTCCTTTCCATTCTATATTCGATTCTTTTCCATATTTTTTTCTTTCCATATTCCATTCCTTTTTAGATTCTGTTACATTCCATATTCCATTACATTCCATATTCCATTTCATTCTATTCCATATTCCATTCCGTTCCTTTCCGCTCCATTCTGTTCCATTGCATTCAATCCCATAATCTATTCCTTTGCATTTTCCATTCCATTCCATTCCGTTCCATATTCCATTCCATTCCGTTTTACATTCCATCCCATATTCCATTCCATTCCATATTCCACTCCATTCCATTCCATTCCATTCCATATTTCATTCCATTCCATTTCCCATTCCATTCCATTCCATGTTCCCTTCCATTCCATCCCATTCCACATTCCATGCATTCCATTTACAATTCTATTGCATTCCATATTCCATTGCATTCCATTCTATTCCTTTCAATTCCATTCAATTCCGTTCGATATTCCTTTCCTTTCCATTCCATTTCATTCCGTATTCCATTCCTTTCCATTCCATTCCATATTCCATTCCATTCCATTCTATATTCCATTCTTTTCCATATTCCATTCCTTTTCATTCCATTCCCTTCCATGTTCCCTTCCATTAAATTCCATTCCATAGCATTCCACATTCTATTCCATTCCATTCCATTCCTTTCCACTTTCCATTCCAATCCATTCCATATTCCATTCCATTCCATTCCGTCTTCCATTCCATTCCATTTCATTTCATTCTATTCCTTATCCTATTGTGTTCCTTTCCATTCCATTTCCTTCCACATTCCATTCCATTCCAGTTTTTATTCCATTACATTCCATATCCCATTCCATTCCATTTCATATTCCATTCCATTCCATAGTCCATTCCATTCAATTTCGTTCCATTTCATTCCGTTCCATAATCCATTCCATTCCATATTCCATTCTATTGCATTCCATTCCATTTTATTCCATATTCCTTTCAATTCCATTCCATTCCATATTCAATTCCATTACATTCCCTTCCGTTCCCTTCCATTTCACTTCATATTTTATTCCATTCCATTCTGTTCCTTTCCATGCCATATTCCATTCCATTCCATGTTCTATTCATTCCATTCCATTCCATTCCATTCCATTCCATTCCATTCCATTCCATTCCATTCCATTCCATTCCATATTCCACTCCATTCCGTGTTCCATTCCTTTCCATTCCATTCAATTTCGTACCATTTCATTCCGTTCCATATTCCATTGCAGTCCATATTCCGTTCCATTCCATTATACTCCATTCCATATTCAATTGCATTCAATTCTATACACCATTCCTTTTCTTTCTGTTCAATTCTATTCCATTTCAGATTCCATTCCATTCCATTTTCCATTCCATTCCATTTCATTCCCTATTCCATTCTTTCTATTCCCTATTCCATTCCATTCCATATTCCATTCCATTCCATATTGCATTCCATTCCATTTTGTTCCGTTCCATACGCCATTCCATGCCATATCCCACTCCATACCATAATCCATTCCAATCCATTCCATATTCCATTTCCTTCCTTTGCATTTTCCTTTCCATTCCGTTCCATTCCATTCCAATCCATTTTCTATTCCATTTCATTCCATTCTATTACATTCCATTACATTCCCTACTCCATTCCATTCCATATTCCACTCCATTCCATATTGCATTCCATTCCATTCCATTCTATTTCATTCCGCATTTCACCCCATTCTATATTCCCTTAGATTCCATTCCATATTCCATTCCTTTCCATATTCCATTCAATTTGATATTCCATTCCATTTCATCCCATATTCCATTCCATTTTATTCCATTGCATTCTTTATTCCAATTCATTCCATATTCCATTTCATTTCATTCCATATTCCTTTCCATTACATATTACATTCAATTGCATTCTATTCCTTATTCCATTCCATTTTATATTACATCCCATTTCGTATTGAATTCCATTCCATATTCCCTTCCATTCCATTCCATCTTTCATTCCTCCCATATTTCATTTCTTTCCATTCCATGCAATTTCGTTCTGTTTCATTCCATACCATATTCCAATCCATTACATATAACATTCCAATCCATTCCACATTCCATTCCAATCTATATTCCATTCCATTCCATTCCAAATTCCATTCCATTCCCTTCCATTTCATTCCATCCCATGTTCCATTCCATTCCATATTCCATTCCAATCCATTCCATATTGATTCCAATCTATATTCCATACCATTCCATTCCATATTCCATTCCGTTCCATTACATTCCATTCCGTATTCCATTCCATGGATTCCCTTCCATTCCGTTGCATATTCCATTCCATATGCCATTCCTTTCTATTTTGATCCATATTCCATTCAACTCCATTTCGCTCCATTCTGTTCCATATTCCAATACATTCCATATTCCATTCCATTCCATTCCGTTTCCTTTTCCATTCCATTCCATTCCATTCCATTCCATTCCATTCCATTCCATTCCATTCCATTCCTTTCCATTCCATTCCATTCCATATTCCATTCCATTCCATTCCATTCCATATTGCATTCTAATCCATTCCATTTAATTCCAGCCCATTTTATATTCCATTAATTTGCATTCCATTCCGTACCATTCCATTCCATATTCTTTTCCATTCCATATTCCACTCCATTCCATTTGCAACCCATTGCATATTCCATTCCAATCCATACTATATTCCATTCCATTCCATATTCCATTCCATTTCATACTACATTCCATTCCTTTTTCTATTCCATTCCATCTTCCATTCCATTCCATTCCATCTTCATTCCATTCCATATTTCATACCTTTCCATTCCATACAATTTCGTTCCAATTCATTCCGTTCCATATTCCATTCCATTCCATATTCCATTCCATTCCATTCCATTCTATTCCATATTCCATCTCATTCCATTGCATTCCACATTCCATTCCATTCCTTTCCATTCCATTCCATTCCATATTCCATTCAATTCTCTTCGATTCCATTGGATTCAATATTCCATTCCATTCCATTCCACTTTATTTCATTTCGTATTCCCTTGCATTCCATTCAATTCCATTGCATTGCATTCTATATTCCATTCAATTCCATTCCGTTACATTCTATTCCATATTCTATTCTATTCCATATTCCATTCCATTCTATTCCATTCCACATTCCATTTCATTCAATTCCATTTCAATCCATTCCATATTTCATTGCATTCAATTCCATTTCAATCCATTCCATATTCCATTGCATTCCATATTCCATTCCTTTCCATTCCATTCCATTCCATATTCCATTCCATTCCATTCCATTCCATTCCATCCCATTCCCTTTTCCATTACATTCCATAGTATATTTCATTACAATTCATATACCACTTCATTACATTACATTCTATATTCCATTCCATTCCATATTCTATGCCATTCCTTTCCATATTCCATTCCATTCCTTTCTATTTAATTTTCCATTCCTTTCCAATCCATTCCGTTCCATTACATTCCATTCCATATTACCTTCCATTCCATATTCCATTCCATTCCACATTCTTTTCCATTCCATATTCCATTCCATTCCATATTCCATTACATTGCATATTCCATAACATTCCATATTCCATTTCATTCTATTCCATATTCCACTCCATTCCATTCCATTCCACATTCCATTCCTTTCCATTCCATTCCATTTCATTTCATTCCATTCCATTCCATATTCCATTCAATTCTTTTCGATTCCATTGCATTCAGTAGTCCATTCCATTCCATTCCATTTTATTTCATTTGGTATTCTATTCCATTCCATTCAATTCTATTGCATTGCATTCTATATTCCATTCAATTCCATTCCGTTCAATTCTATTCCATATTCGATTCCATTGCATATTCCATTCCATTCTATTCCATTCCATATTCCATTTCTTTCCGTTCCATTTCAGTCCATTCCATATTCTATTGCATTCCATATTCCATTCCTTTCCATTCCATTCCATTTCATATTCTATTCCATTCCATTCCATTCCATTCCACCCCATTCCATTTTCCATTCCATTCCATAGTATATTACATTACAATTCATATACCTCTTCATTACATTACATTCCATATTCCATTCCATTCCATATTCTATGCCATTCCTTTCCATATTCTATTCCATTACTTTCTATTTAATTTTCAATTCCTTTCCAATCCATTCCATTCCATTCCCTTCCATTCCATATTCCCTTCCATTCCATATTCCATTCCTTTCCATATTCTTTTCCATTCCATATTCCATTCCATTCCATATTCCATTACATTTCATATTCCATATTATTCCATATTCCATTTCATTCTTTGCCATCTTCCATTCCATTCCTTTCCGTTCCATTCTGTCCCTTTGCATTCAATTCCATAATCCATTCCATTCCATTTTCCATTCCATGCCATTCCATTCCATTCCATTCCATTCCATTCCATTCCATATTCCGTTCCATTCCATTCCATATTCCTTTCCATTCCTTTTTCCATTCCACTCCATACTCCATTCCATTCCATATTCATTGCCTTCCATTCCATTCCATTCCAGTTCGTACCCCTCAATTCCATTTCATGTTCCTTTCCAATCCGTTCCATTTTGTTCTGTTCCATTCCATATTCCATTCCATTCTTTATTGCATACCATTTTCCATTCATTTCATTATTACATTCCATTCCATATTCCATTCCATTCCATTCCATATTCCATTCCACTCCATTCGATTCCATTCCATTTTCAATTCCATTTCATATTCCATTCAGTTCTATACTCTATTCCATTGCATTCCATATTCCATTCCATTCCATTACATATCATGTTCCATTCCGTTCCATATTCCATTCCATTCCATTCCATATTCCATTGAATTCCATTCCATTCCATTCCGTTACATTACGTTACATATTCCATTTCATTCCATTCCATACCATTCTATTCCATATTCCATTCCATTCCATTCCATATGGCATTCTATTCCATACTCCATTCCATCCATATTCCATTCCATTCCATATTTCATTCCATTCCATATTCCATTTCATTCCATTCCATTCCATTCCATACCATATTCCGTTGCGTTCCAATCCATATTCCATTCCATTCCATATTCCATTCCATTCCTTTTCATTCCTTTCCATGTTCCCTTCCACTCCATTCTATTCCATTTCATATTCCTTTCCATTCCATTCCCTTCCGTTTCCTTCCATTTCATTTCATATTTCATTCCGTTCCGTTTTTTTCCTTTCCATATTCCATTCCATTCCATATTCCATTCCATTTCATTCCACTCTCTTCCATTCCATTCCCTTTCATTCCTTTCTATTCATTCCATTCCATATTCCATTCCATACCATTCCATTCCACATTCCATTCCATTCCACTCCGTTTCATATTTCATTCCATTCCATTTTCCATTCCATTCCATTCCATTCCATTCCATTCCATTCCATTCCATTCCGTTCCGTTCCGTTCCGTTCCATATTCCTTTCCATTTCATTCCATTTCATTCCATTCCATTCCATTCCATATTCCATGCCATTTCATTCCATTCAATTCCCTTCCATCCCATTCCATATTCAATTCCTTTCCTTATTTCATTTCATTCTATTCCCTTTTGCATTGCATTCTATTCCATATTCCTTCCCATTCCATATTTCACTCCATCCCTTTCCATATTCCATTCCATTTTATTTCATTTCATTTAATATTTTATTCATTTCCATTCCATTCCTTTCCATTCCATTCCTTTCCATTCCATTCCTTTCCATTCCATTCCATTCAATATTCCTTTCTGTTCCATATTCTATTCCACTCCATATTCCATTCCATTCCACATATCATTCAATTCCATTCCATATTTCATTTCATTCCTTTTCGTTCCATTCCATTCCATTCAATTCCATATTTTATTCCATTCAATATTCCATCCCATTCCATTCCATTCCATTCCATTCCATATTCCATTCCACTCCATTCCTTTCTATTCCATTCCGTATTCCATTACATTACATTCCAATCCCTTCCATTTCATATTCCATTCCATTTTCTATTCCATTGCCTTCCATATTGCATTACATTACATTCCATTGTATTCCATTCTTATTCGATTCCATTACATTCCATTTTCCATTAGATTCCATTCCATTCCATATTGCGTTCCTTTCCATATTCCATTCTATTCCACACCTTTCCATTCCATTCCATGTTCCATTCCATTCCCTAATACATTCCATTCCATATTCCATTCCATTCCATGATTCCATTCCCATCAGTTCCATTCCATTACTTTTCATATTTCGTTCCATTCTGTTCCGTTCCCTTCCATTCCATATTTCACTCCATTCCATATTCCCTTATATTCCATTCCTGTCCATATTCCATTCTATTTCATTCCATTCCATTATCTATCCCATTCCACTTCATTCCATATTCCATTCCATTCCATTCCATTCATTCCATGCCAATCCATTCCATATTCTATTCCATTCCATTCCATTCCGTTCCATTCCATTCCATTAAATTCCATTCCATATTCCATTCCATTCCATATTCCTTTCCATTCGATTCCATTCCCGTCAGTTCCATTCCATTAAACTTCATACTTCGTGCACTTCTGTTACGTTCTATTCCATATTCCACTCCATTCCATATTTCCTTCATTTTCATTCCATTCTATTCTATTACATTCCATTACATTCCATATTTCATTCTATTTCATTCCATTCCATTCCATATTCCCTTCCCTTCCCTT
Source organism: Rhinopithecus bieti (assembly GCF_001698545.2). Taxonomy (NCBI): domain Eukaryota; kingdom Metazoa; phylum Chordata; class Mammalia; order Primates; family Cercopithecidae; genus Rhinopithecus; species Rhinopithecus bieti. The sequence continues at coordinate 7,830 of NW_016822962.1, read as the reverse complement.
CCATTCCATTCCATTCCATTCCATTCCATTCCATTCCATTCCATTCCATTCCATTCCATATTACATCTCATTCCATTCCTTTCCTTACCATTCCATATTCCATTTCATTCCATATCCCATTCCTTTCCATATTCCTTTCCATTGGATTCCATTCCCTTCCAATCCATTTCATATTTTATTCCGTTCCGTCCCATACCATTTCATATTCCTTTCCATTCCATATTCCATTCCATTACATTCCATTCTATTGCATTCTATTCCATTCCATTCCTTTCCACATTCCATTCCATTCCATTCCATTTCATTCCATTCCATATTCCATTCCATTCCATATTCCATTCCATTATATTCCATTCTATTCTTTTCCATTCCACATTCCATTCCATTCCATTCCATTCCATTCCATTCCATATTCCATTCCATTCCATTCCATTCCATATTCCATTCCTTCCGATTCCATTCCATATTCCATTCCATTCCATATTCCATTCCATATTATATTCCATTCCATTCCATATTCCATTCCATTCCAATGCATTCCTTTTCATTACATATTCCGTTCCGTTGTGTTCCATTCGTTTCCATATTCCATTCCATTCCATATTTAATTGCATTCAATATTACATTCCATTCTCTATTCCTTTTCTTTCCATTCCTTTCCATTTCATACCATTTCATTCCATTCCATATTCCTTTCCATTCCATTTCATTCCATTCCATTCCATTTCATTCCATTCCAATCCATTTCATTCCATTCCATTCCATACTGCTTTCCATTCCTTTCCATTCCATTCCATATTCCTTTCCATTCAATTTTATTCTAATCCATATTCCACTCCATTCCGTTCCATTCCATACTCCATTCCATTCCATATTCTTTTCCATTAAGCGTACCATTCCCTTCCATTCTTTTCCATATTCCATTGCATTCCATTGCATATTCCATTTCATTCCATCGTATTCCGCTCCATTCCATATTCCATTCCATTTCATTTTCCATTCCATTCAATTCCATTCCATTCCTTTCCTTATTCTATTTTATTCCAATTTACATTCCATTCCATATTCCATTCCATTACATTCCATTTCATTCGGTCCCATTTCATTTCGTTCTATATTCCATTCCACTCCTTTCTATTACATTCTATATTTTATTGCATTCCTTCTATTCCATGCCATTCTATTCCACGTTCCAGTGCATTCCATTTAATTTCATTCCATATTCCATTAAATTCCATTGCATTCCGTTCCATATTCCATTCCATTCCATTTTCCATTGCCATCTCTTCCATTCCATTCCCTTCCATTCCATTTCATATTCCATTTAATTCCATTACGTTCTGTTCCCTTTTGATACATTCATTCCATATTCCATTCCATTCCATTCCATTCCATTCCGTTCCATTCCATTCCATTCCATTCCATTCCATTCCATTCCATTTCACTCCATTCCATTTTATACCATTCCATTCCATATCCCATTCTATTCCATTTCAGTCCATTCCATATTCCATTCCGTTCCACATTCCATTCCACTCCATCTTTTATTCCATTCTATTCCATAATCCATTCTATTCCATTCAATCCCATTTCATATTCGATATTCTATTCCATTCTGTATGCCATTCCATTCCATTCCATTCCATTCCATTCCATTCCATTCCATTCCATTCCATTCCATATTCTATTCCACTCCATTCCATTACATTCCGTATTGCATTCCATTCCATTTCATATTTCATTGCATTCCATTTCGTATTCATTCCATATTTCATTCAATTTCTTAACAATTTCATTCCATAGTCCATTCAATTCATTAGTCCATTCTATTCCATTCCATTTCATTCCATTCCATTCCACTCCATACTCCATTCCATTGCATTTTCTTCCATTACATGCCATTGCAAATCCGTTCCATTCCATTCCATATTGCATTCCATTCCATCCCATTCCATCTTCCATTCCATTGCATAGTCCTTTAAATTCCATTCCATTGCATTCCATTCCATTCCACATTCCATTCCATTCCATTCCATTCCATATTCCATTCCATTCCTTTCCGATCCATTCCATATTTCTTTCCTTTTTATATTCCATTCCATTCCATATTCCTTTGAATCCATTTCATTCCCTTCCATTCCATTCCGTTTCATTTCATATTTCATTTCGTTCCGTTCCTTTCCTTTTTGTTCCCTTCCATATACAATTCAATTCCATGTTCCATTCCATTCCATTCCATTCCATTCCATTCCATTCCATTCCATTCCATATTCCATTCCATTCCATATTCCATTCCATTCCATTCCATTCCATATTCCATTCCATTCCATATTCCATTCCATTCCATTCAATATTCCATTCCATTCCATTGTGTTATGTTGCTTTCCATTCCATTCCACTCCATATTCCATTCCATATTCAATTGCATTCCATTCCATTCAATTCCGTTCCATATTCCATTCCATTCCATCGCATTCCAAATTCCATTCCATTCCATATTCCATTACTTTCCATTCCATATTCCATTACCTTCCATTCCATATTCCATTCAAATACTTTCCATTCCATTCCATTCCATTCCATATTCCATTGCATTCCATTCCATATTCCATTCAATTCCATATTTCAATCAATTCTATATTCCATTCCATTCCATTCCATATTCCATTCCATTTCATATTCCATTCCATTCGGTATTCCATTCCATTCCATTCTGTTCCATATTCCGTTAAATTCCATTCCATTCCATCCCATTCCATATTCCATTCCATTCCATATTCCATTCCATTCCATTCCATATTCCATTCCATTCCATTCCATTCCATTCCATTCCATTCCATTCCATATTCCATTCCATTCCATATTCCATTCCAGTCCTTCCTATATTCCATTCCATTCCATTCCTTACCATTCTATTTCATTAATATTCCATTTCTTTGTAATCCATTCCATTAAATTCCTTTCCATTCCATATTGCTTTGCATCCCATTTCATTCTTATTCCATCCCATTCCATATTCCATTCCATTTATTTAGCTTACATTCCATTCCATATTCCATTTCAGTCTATTCCATTCCATTTCATTCCATTCCATATTCCACTCCATAGCATTCCATATTCCATTCCATTCCATGTTACATTCCATTCCATATTCCATTCCATTCCTTTCTATTCCCCACTGCACTCCATTCCATATTCCATTCCATTCTATTTCAAAATGCATTCCATTCCTTCCATTCCATTTCATGTCTTATTCCATATCTTTCCATATTACATTCCGTTGCATTAAATTTGATATTCATAGGATTCCATTCCATATTTCATTCCGTTCCATATTCCATTCTATTCCACATTCCATATTCCATATTCCATTCCATTCCATTCCATTCCATTCCATTCCATTCCATACCATTCCATGCCATTCTATATTGCATTGCATTCCATTTCATTCCATTCCATTCTTATTCTATTCCATTCCATTCCATATTCCATTCCATTTCATATTCCATTCCATTCGGTATTCCATTCCATTACTTATTCCATTCCATTCCAGTCTGTTCCATATTCCGTTAAATTCCATTCCATTCCATCCCATTCCATATTCCATTCCATTCCCTATTCCATTCCATTCCATTCCATATTCCATTCCAGTCTGTTCCATTGCATATTCCATTCCATTACTTTCCATATTCCATTTCATTCCATGCTCCATTCCATTCCATATTCCATTCCATTCCATATTCCATTCCATTCCATATTGCATCCCAATACATTCCGTTGAATTTCCTTCCATGTCGTTGTGTTCCTTTTTCCATTTCATTCCATATTCCATTCCATTCAATTTCATTCCATGTTCCATACAGTTCATATTCCCTTTCATTCAATTCCATTCCGTATTCCATTCCATTCCATATTCCCTTTCATTCCCTTCCACTCCGTTCACTTCCTTTGCATTTCATATTCAGTTCCATTCCATTCCCTTCCATTCCGTTCAGATCCATTCTTTCCATATTCCATTCCATATTATATTCCATTCCATATTCCTTTCCAATCTATAAGCCTTTCCATTGCTTACATTCCATTCCATATTCCCTTGCATTCCAATCAATTCCCTTGCGCTCCGTTCCGTTCCATATTCCATTCAATTCCATGTTTCCTTCCATTCCATATTCCATTCCATTCCATTCCACATTCCATTCTATTCCATTCCATTTCGCATTCCATTCCATTCCTTTCCATATTCCATTCCATTCCTATTCCATTCCATTCTCTTCCATATTCTATTGCATTGCATTCCTTTACATTCCATATTCCATTCCATTCCATTCCATTCCATACTCCATTCCATTCCATTCCATATGCCTCTTTATTTCATATTCCATTCCATTCCCTTCCATTCCATATTCCATTCCTTTCCATATTCCATTCTATTCCATATTCCATTCCATTCCATTCCATTCCATTCCATGCCATTCCATTCCATTCCATTCCATTCCATTCCATTTTATACTGTTCCATTCCATTCCGCTCCACCTTCCATTCCATTCCTTGTTCCATTATATTCCTTTCCATCGCATTCCATTCCACTCCATATTCTATTCCTTTCCATTTCATTTTCCATTCCATATTCCATTCAATTCCAATCCATTCCATTCCATTCCATTCCATTCCATTCCATTCCATTCCATGTTCCATTGCTTCCGTTCCATTCCATTCCATTCCATTCCATTTCCCATTCCTTTCTGTTCAATACCATTCCACTCCATTTTCCTTTCCATTCCATTCCATTCCTTTCGGTTCCATTACATCTCATTCCTTTTTTTGGTCAAATCCGTTTCTTTAGGTTCCATTCCATATTCCATTCCACGCCGTATTCCATTCCATTTTATTCCATTCTATACCATTCCATTGCACTGCATTCTATTCCTTTCCATATCCCATTCCATTCCATTCCATTCCATTCCATTCCATTCCATTCCATTCCATTCCATGTATCATTCCATTCCATATTCAATTTCACTCCATACCATTCCATATTCCATTCCATTTAATTCCATTCCATTCCATTCCATTTTATTTCATTTCGTATTCCATTCCATTGCTTTCCATTCCATTGTATTCCTTTCTCTTTTGTATCTCATCCCTTTCCATTCCATTCAGTTCCATTTCTTTCCATTCCATATTCATTTGCATTCCATATTCCATTCCATTCCATATTCCATTCCATTCCATATTCCATTCCATTCCATTCCATTCCATTCCCTTACATTCCATTTCATTTTTCATTCCATTTGTTCCTTTCCGTTCCATTCCATATTCCATGCCCTTCCATATTTCATTCCGTTCCACTACATTACATTCCATTCCCTTCCGTATTCCATTCAATTTCAGTCTATTCCGCTTCCTATTACATTTCATTCCATTCCATATGACATTCCATTCCATTCTTTTCTACATTCCTTTCCATTCCAATTCATTACTTATTCAATTCCATTCCAATTTCCATTCCACTCCATATTCCGTTCCCTTCCATTCCATTTCCTTCATTTCCATATTCCATTCCACTCCATTCTATTCCATTCTATATTCCATTCCATTACATTACATTCCACTCCATTCCATGGCATACCATTCCATTCCCTAGTATTTTCCATTCCATTACACTCCATTTTATTCCATTCCATCTTTCATTCCTTTCCATTCCATTCCATTCATATTCCATTCAATTCCTCATCCCATTCCTTTGCATATTCAACTCCATTCCATTGCATTCCATTCCCTTTTGTATTTCATCCTTTTCCATTCCATTCCGTTCCCTTTCTTTCTATTTCATATTCATTTGCATTCCATATTCCGTTACATTCAATATTCTGTTACATTCCATATTCCATTCCTTTCCATTCCATTCCGTTCCATTTCATATTGCGTTCCATTTCGTTCCCTTCCATTCGATTCCATATTCCCTTCCCTTCCGTATTCCATTCCATTCCGTTGCAAAACATTCCATTCACTTCCGTATTCTATTCCATTTCATGATCCATTCCACCTCATATTCCATTCCATTCCATTCCATATTACATTCCACTACATTACTTTTTAAGTTCCTTTCCAGTGCAATTCATTCCATATTCCATTCTATTTCATATTTCATTCCATTCCATTATATTCGGTTCCATTGTATTCCGTTCCATATTCCATTCCATTCTATATTCCTTCCTTTCCATTTCATTCAATGGAATATTCCATTCCATTCCATTCCATATTTCAATCCTTTCCATTCCATTCCATTGTATTGCATTCTATTCCATTCAATATACCATACAATTCAATTCCATTCCGTATTCTGTTGCATTCCATTCCATTACATTACATTACATTCCCTTCCAAATTCCATTCCATTCCATAGTACATTCCACTTTATATTACTTTCCATTCCATTCCATATTCCATTCCATTCCATTCCATTCCATATTCTTTCCATTCCAATTCATTCCATATTCCATTGCATTCCGTATTCCATTCCATTCCATTCCACTCCATTCCATTCCATATTCCATTTCATTCCATATTCCATTCCTTTCCATGCTCCATTCAATTCCATTCCATATTCCGTTCCATTCCATTTTATTCCCTTCCATTCCATGGCGTTCCACATTCCATTCCATTCCATATTCCATCCGTTCCATTCCATTTCATATTCCATTTCGTTCCATACACCATTCCATTCCATTCCATTGTATTCCGTTTTCCATTCCATTCCATATTTCTTTCCATTCCATACCATTCTCTTCTGTTCTATTCAATTTCATTTTATATTTCCTTCCGTTCCGTTCCGTTCTGTTCCATGTCATATTCCATTCCATTCCATATTCCATTCCATTCTATTCCATTCCATTGTATTCCATTCCATTCTGTTGCATTCCATAGTCCATTCCATTCCATATCATTCCATATACGATTGAATTCTATATTTCATTCCATTCCATATACCATTCCATTCAATATTCAATTCCATTCCATTCCACTCCATTCTATATTCGATTCCATTCCAGTACATTCCAGTCCTAATTCCATTCCATTCCAGATTCCATTCCACTCTACTCCATTCCATATTCCATTGTTTCATATTCCATTTCATTCCATATTCCATTCCATTCCATTTCATTCCATTTCATTCCATATTCGATTCCATTCCATATACCATTGCATTCCATTCCATTCTTTTCCCTTACTTTCCATTTCATGTTGTTTCATTCCGTTACGTGTCGTTCCGTTCATTTCCTTTCCATTGCACAATCAATACTGTATTCCATTCCATTCCAAATTCCATTCCATACCATTAGCTTCCATTCCATTTTTCATTCCATACCATTCTTTTCCATTCTATTCCACATTCCATTCCATTCCATATTACATTCTATTCCATATTCCATTCCATTCAATTCCATATTCCATTCCATTCTGTTCCATTCCATATTTCATTCCATTCCATATTCCATTCCATTCCTTATTCCATTCCATTGCATTCCATATTCTATTCCATTCGATTCCATATTCCATTTCATTCCATATTCCATTCCAATCCATCTTCCATTCCATTCCATTCCTTATTCCATTTCATTCCATATTCCATTCCATTACATTTTCCATTCCATTCCATATTTCATTCCATTCCATATTTCATTCCATTCCCTTCCACTCCATTCCATTTCATTCCATTCCATTCTTTCATTCCATTTCTTCCATTTCCTTTCTATTCCATTCCATTTCATTCCATTCCATTCCATTCCATTGCATTCCATTCCTTTCCATTCCATTACATCTTCCATT
>NW_016822961.1:0-351 GCF_001698545.2 Rhinopithecus bieti | reverse complement strand
ATGATTTGGCTCTCTGTCTAATATTGGTGTATAGTCTATTGTTGGTGTATAGGAATGCTTGTGATTTTTGCACATTGATTTTGTATCCTAAGACTTTGCTGAAATTCCTTATCAGCTTAAGGAGATTTTGGGCTGAGACCATGGGGTTTTCTAAATAGACAATCATGTCATCTGTAAACAGAGACAATTTGATTTCCTCTCTTCCTATTTGAGTATCCTTTATTTCTTTCTCTTGCCTGACTGCCCTGGCCAGAACTTCCAACACTATGTTGAATAGGAGCAGTGAGACAGGGCATCTTTGTCTTGTGCCAGTTTTCAAAGGGAATGCTTCCAACTTTTGCCTGTTCAGTA
>NW_016822960.1:0-347 GCF_001698545.2 Rhinopithecus bieti | reverse complement strand
GGTTATAGTGAGCTGAGATTGTGCCACTGCATTGCAGCCTAGGTAACAGAGTGAGAGCCTGTCTTAAAAAATAAAATAGGCCGGGCGCGGTGGCTCAAGCCTGTAATCCCAGCACTTTGGGAGGCCGAGACGGGTGGATCACGAGGTCAGGAGATCGAGACCATCCTGGCTAATACGGTGAAACCCTGTCTCTACTAAAAATACAAAAACTAGCCGGGTGAGGTGGCGGGCGCCTGTAGTCCCAGCTACTCGGGAGGCTGAGGCAGGAGAATGGCGTAAACCCGGGAGGCGGAGCTTGCAGTGAGCTGAGATCCGGCCACTGCGCTCCAGCCCGGGCGACAGAGCGA
>NW_016822959.1:0-785 GCF_001698545.2 Rhinopithecus bieti | reverse complement strand
GTTTCTCAGAAAGTATCTATCTAGTTTCTGTCTGAGGATTATTCCTTTTCACAGTAAGTTTCAATGTGCTCTGAAATATCCCATTGCAGATTCCAAGGTAACAGTGTTAAAAAACTGCTCAATGAAAATAACAGCGTAACTCTGTGAACTGAATTCACATATCACAAAGCAGTTTCTCAGAAAGCTTCTATTTGGTTTTTATCTGATTATACTTTCTTTGCCTCCATTGGTTTCAATATACTCCAAATATCCTATTGCAGACTCCACGAAAACAGTGTTATCAATCTGCTCAATGAAAAGAATGGTGTAACTCAGTAGGATGAATTTACAAATTACAAAGCAGTTTCTCAGAAAGCTTCTTTTTGGTTCTTCCATGAGTATATTTCCTTTTTCAATATAGGCCTCAATGCACTCCCTTGTACCCCTTTATAGATTCCACAAAAACTTTGAGAGCAAACTGTACCATGAAAGGAAACATGTAACTATGCGAGATGAATTCATACATCTCAAAGAACTTTCTCAGATTGCTTATTTCTAGTTTTATCTGAGGATATGTCCTTTGTCACCATAGGCTTCAATGCACTCTGAAATATCCCATTGCAGATTCCAAGAAAACAGTGTTAGCAAACTGCTCAATGAAAAGAACAGTGTAACTCTCTGACTTGAATTTACACATCACAAAGCAGTTTCTCAGAAACCTTTTTTCTAGGTTTTGTCTGAGGATATTTCCTTTTCACAATAAGCTTCATTGTGCTCTGAAATAAGTCATTGCAGATTCCAAGAAA
>NW_016822958.1:4581-7072 GCF_001698545.2 Rhinopithecus bieti | reverse complement strand
GGGCAGCTCAGAAGCGTCAGGATAACAATGGGACAGGTGTGGGCTGTGGTTCGTTCCACCTTGGAACTTTTCACACTGATGGTGAGGAGGAAGGAGAGTATAGCGAAGTAACAGAAGAGTTTACAGAGCATGTTTATTTGCCAGCTAAGGCGGCAAAGGAGGGAGAGGTTCATCCCTACCTTTCTGCACCCCTCATTATTATTTTGAAGAAAAGACCCTCCAGATCTTTCTTTTCCGGAGGACACTGGGCAAAAGTAGTTACTCCAGTGACTATTAGAGCAGTGCCTCAAGCGACCATTCTTAGTTCTATTCAGGTAGGAATTCAGCAAGCTAGACGAGAGGATGATTTAGAGGCTTGGCAGTTCCCTGTTAGAATACACCCCCCAGATCAACAGCGAAATATTATAACTACAGGTGAACCTTTTCCTTTTAAATTACTCAAAGAATTTAAACAAGCTGTAAATGAGTATGGACCAGGTTCTCCTTTTGTAATGGGACTGTTAAAGAATGTTACTGTTTCCAGTGGGTGATTCTTGCTGACTGGGCCTCTCTTACTCGAGCTTGTCTAACTCCTGCTCAGTTCTTACAATTTAAAGCTTGGTGGGCAGATGAAGCTTCCATTCAGGCTGCTTGCAATGCCCAAGCCCAACCTCAAATTAATATAACTGCAGACCAACTTTTGGAGGTTGGCGGCTGGGCTGGTTTAGATGCACAAGTGGTCATGCAGGATGAGGCCACAGAACAGCTTAGAGGAGTGTGCATTAGACCTTCGGAAAAAATCACTTCAGATGGAGAACAATACCCTTCCTTTAGTGCTATAAAACAGGGACCCAAAGAACCATATGCTGATTTTATAACTCAGTTACAGAAATCTCTTAAAAGATGATTGCAGATTCGGCTGCTCAGGATATAGCGCTGCAGTTATTAGCTTTCTACAATGCTAATCCCGATTGCCAGGCTGCCCTGTGACCTATCAGAGGGAAAGCACATTTAGTTGATTATACCATGGCCTGTGATGGTATCGGAGGTAACCTGCATAAAGCTACTCTGCTAGCACAGGCAATGGCAGGACTGAGAGTGGATAAAGGAAATACTGTTTCCTGGAGCTTGTTTTAACTGTGGGAAGCATGGTCATAGTAAAAAAGAATGTAGAAAAAATCAGCAAGTCAGGCCACCAGATAGGGGAAGAAAGAAAACTGCTGAGCCTGAAATATAAATGTAAAAAAGGAAAACATTGGGCTAATCAATGTCACCCTAAGTTTGATAAAGATGGGAACCCGATTTTGGGAAACGCCATGAGGGGCCCGTCCCGGGACCCGTTCTAAACCAGGGCATTTCCAGCTCAGGCCATTCCCTCACCCTTGTACAATGTCTGTCCCCGCCACAGCTGGTAGTGCTGCAGTAGATTTATGCTGCACAAAAGCTGTGAGCCTTTTGCCTGGGGAACCCCACAAAAGGTCCCAACAGGAGTCTGTGGACCCTTGCCAGCAGGAACAATAGGGTTACTTCTAGGAAGGTCTAGTGTAAGTTTCGAAGGTGTACAAATACATACAGGAGTCATTGATTCAGATTACAATGGGGAAATTCATATTGTTATATCTACTTCTGTTCCCTGGAAAGCAGAGCCAGGAGAGCACGTAGCACAGCTCCTGATTGTGCCATATGTGGGAATGCGAAAAGTGAAATTAAATGAACGGGAGGATTTGGAAGCACAAATAAACAGGGCACAGCAGCTTATTGGGTAAATCAAATTACTGATAAACGCCCTACCTGTGAAATAACTATTCAGGGAAAGAAATGTAAAGGTTTGGTAGATACAGGAGCAGACATTTCAATCATTTCTCTACAGCACTGGCCATCCACATGGCCAATTCAGCCGACTCAATTTAACATAGTTGGAGTTGGAAAAGTCCCTGAAGTATATCAAAGTAGCTATATTTTGCATTGTGAAGGTCCCCATGGACAACCTGGGACTATTTAACCAATTATAACTTCTGTAACTATAAATTTATGGGGGAGAGATTTATTACAACAATGGGGAGCTCAAGTTCTAATTCCAGAACAATTATATAGCCCTCAAAGTCAACATACAATGCATGACATGGGGTATGTCCCTGGTATGGGACTAGGAAAAAATTTGCAAGGTTTGAAAGAACCACTTCAAGCGGAAAAACAAAGTTCCTGCCAAAGACTAGGAAATAATTTTTGATGGTGGCCATTGTTAAGCCTCCAGAACCTATACCTTTAAAATGGTTAACAGATAAGCCAATTTGGGTAGAACGATGGCTGCTAAATAAAGAGAAACTGGAGGCTTTAGAGGAATTCGTTACTGAACAATTTAAAAATGGGCACAGAGCTCCAACATTTTCCCCTTGGAATTCTCCGGTTTTCCTAATTAAGAAAAAAATCAGGTAAATGGAGAATGCTAACTGACTTAAGAGCCATCAATTCAGTTATACAACCTATGGGAGCATTACAGCCAGGATTGCCT
>NW_016822958.1:0-986 GCF_001698545.2 Rhinopithecus bieti | reverse complement strand
CACCACGCCCGGCTAATTTTTGTATATTTAGTAGAGATGGGGTTTCACCATGTAGCCAGGATGGTCTCGATCTCCTGACCTCGTGATCCGCCTGCCTCAGCCTCCCAAAGTGCTGGGATTACAGGCTTGAGCCACCGCGCCCGGCCCATAGTGTTTTTAGTAGGACTTACTGTTTGGAAAATTAAGTCTCTCTCAAAGAATGAAGGTTTTCACCTTTTTTTGAAATCCTTGAGTTATCACTTTGGTTAAATGAGTGACCTATTTTACAATGATCTGTGATTCTATTTTGTGATATCAATTGTTTTAAAGCTTTGATATTTGACAAACTTTCCAAAATCCAATGATAAATTATGTATTTTCTGACCTAATTAATCCTTTAAGATATTAGATTCCTTAAAGTTCAAAATGACATAATTTCACTTCTTTGGTATAAAATTAGACAGGAAGCATTGTCAAATATGAAATGGTGTTTGGTGTTCTTTGGGCTGTATTTGTATAAATATGTTATTGATATGTGTTCCAAAATTATGGGAAAATCCTGTAATTCTGATATGACTTGGTGTACATTATCAATAACAGTCATAATTGTAACGTTAGAATTATTGTGTGCCACAGAGGTAGCAAATTTCCTTGTCAATTATGTTTTGACTATGGCTGCCATAAAACTTTGTCATCCACGGACAATTGTTGTCTTGTTTTGGTCCTCTTTAGAAGGTGGTTTTATAATCACCTATAAAACTCTAACAGATGCTCTTGAATGCATGTTTCTGATAACTTTGGAGATTGTGATATTAGAATAGAGGAAAACTTTCAGGACTCATGGAAAGCTAAAATGTTCATGGATATCAAACAGAAGAGGAATTAACTGCATGGACTGAACCAATCTTTTGACTTTTGCTTAAAATGTTGCTAATCCTTTGTTTTGTTTTCAGAGTCTTGAAACTTTTCTTTTGAGCTATTGACAGGTTTTAACAATTTAATATACT
>NW_016822957.1:0-2288 GCF_001698545.2 Rhinopithecus bieti | reverse complement strand
GTTTTTGTCAGTTTTGTCAAAGATCAGATGGCTGTAGATGTGTGGCGTTACTTCTGAGACCTCTATTCTCTTCCATTGGTCTATATATCAGTTTTGGTACCAGTACCATGCTGTTTTGGTTACTGTAGCCTTGTAGTATAGTTTGAAGTCAGGTAGCATGATGCCTCCAGGTGTGTTCTCCTTGCCCAGGATTGTCTTGGTTATGCGGGCTCTTTTTTGGTTCCATATGAAATTTAAAGTAGTTTTTTTTTTCCAATTCTGTGAAGAAAATCAATGGTAGCTTGATGGGGATAGCATTGAATCTATAAATTACTTTGGGCAGTATGGCCATTTTCATGATATTGATTCCTCCTATCCATAAGCATGGAATGTTTTCCACTTGTTTGTGTCCTCTCTTATTTCCTTGAGCAGTGGTTTGTAGTTCTCCTTGAAGAGGTCCTTCACATCCCTTGTAAGTTGTATTCCTAGGTATTTTATTCTCTTAGTAGCAATTGTGAATGGAAGTCCACTCACGATTTGGCTCTCTGTTGGTATGTAGGAATGGCTGTGATTTTGCACATTGATTTTGAGACTTTGCTAAAGTTGCTTATCAGCTTAAAGAGATTTTGAGGTGAGACGGTGGAGTTTTCTAAATATACAATCATGTCATCTGCAAATAGAGACAATTTGACTTCATCTTTTCCTATTTGAATATCTATTATTTCTTTCTCTTGCCTGATTGCCTTGGCCAGAATTTCCAATACTATGTTGAATAAATGTCCATTCTTAAAACAAGAAAAGCTGGGAAAACTGAAAATCAATGACTATGTGAACCTATAAGAAAACTGAGGTCACAGGACCAAAAAAAAAAAAAAAAAAAAAATTCCCCAATCTAGAGAGACAGGTACATCCAGAGAGGTACAGAAACAGTAACATACTTAGAAATAGAAGCCCCTGGAAACATAAATTTAGAAGAACACATATAATTTTGGTGGATTCTAGGAGGCCAAGTATGGATCAATATAAAAGTAAAAAACTGCATAGAATTGAAGTTTGAAAGGGATCCCCATATTTCTGTGGACCTTACCATCAAGAACCCACCAGATTCTCATGATGAAGATCCAAGTAAGAGTTCCTCTGGGTCTTAGTAAAGAAACAGAAAGTCCTTTATAAGACATGGCAAGAGCTTTCTTCATAATAAAAACTTTCTCTCCACAGAAAAGTATTTTGTCAGAATATAATTTTGAAACCTTATCACGGCTGGGGGAAGGGAATCCCTCCCCAGTAGAGATCCCTCCAAAATCCTTTTACTCTCTAAAGGGAAAAAATACATAGTTAACAGGGGACGGTGTTTCAAGGAAATAGATTAGGAACACTGAACCCAAGAAAGAGATTAAGAGGCAGGGGTAGAGAGGGGAGGAAATATATCAGTGAAGAAAAACTTGTGAAGGTCACAGCCACAAGACGCAAGCCCGCTAAAAATCTGAAACATCATCAAAAGATTATAAAATACTCCTCCTGCCCTATACCCTCACATTCCAGCAAAAACAAGATAACGTAACACTGTAAGAGTGGAGTAGAGCTGACAAAAACTGCAAGAGCTATCAAAAAACTGCAAAAAAAAAAAAAAAAACTGCAAAAAAATAAAAATAAAATAAACTAGACTATCTCTAAATAGTATTTTCAAAAGCCCAAAGCCAAGAAGGGAGAAAAATATAACATTAGCAGTATTAAATACCTCTATCTTGCTGGGCACGGTGGTTCACACCTGTAATCCCAGCACTTTGAGAGGCCGGGGTGGGTGGATCACTTGAGGTTGGGATTTTGAGGCCAGCCTGACCAACATGGAGAAACCTCGTCTTTACTAAAAATAGAAAAAATTAGCTGTGTGTGGTGACACATGCCTGTAATCCCTGCTACTCTGGAGGCTGAGGTAGGAGAATCGCTTGAACCTGGGAGGTGCAGGTTGCGGTGAGCTGAGCTCATGCTATTGTACTCTAGCCTGGACAACAGGAGTGAAACTCCATCTCAAAAAAAAAAAAAAAAAAAAAAAAAAAAAAAAAAAAAAAAAAAAATCCTGTATCACCAACAGCTATAGCAAGCATTAAAACAGCCCAACTCCTAATAGAGTAACATATGATCTCACACTCAAGGTCTATTTACCTTACTTCCTATCTATATCCTCCTCTCCTCTTTCATTTCTAATTTTATTTGAGTGGAATTATTTACAATAACAGGATATAGAAATATCCTAAGGGTTCATTGACAGATGATTAAAGAAGTTGCTGTCTCTCTCTACATACACACAC
>NW_016822956.1:0-1038 GCF_001698545.2 Rhinopithecus bieti | reverse complement strand
GTTTGAGGATATTAACTTTTCACAATAAGTTCCAATGCACTCCAAAATATCCCATTGCAGATTCCAAGTAAACAGTGTAAGCAAAGTACTCAATGAAAAGACAGGGTAACTCTGTGTGATGAATTGACCCATCACAAGGCAGTTTCTCAGAAAGCTTCTTTCGGTTTTTATCTGAGGATATTTCCTTTGTCACCATAGGCTTCAAAGCACTCCAAAATATCCTATTCCAGGTTCCATGAAAACAGTGTTATCAAACCGCTCAATGAAAAGAATGGTGTAACTCTGTGAGATGAATTAACACATCACAAAGCAGTTTCTCTGAAAGCTTCTTTCTAATTTTATCTGAGGATATTTCCTTTTCACTGTAGGCCTCAATGCATCCCAAATATCCCTTTGCAGATTCCATGAAAACAGTGTCAGCAAACTGCTCCATGAGTAGAAAGGGGCACCTCTGTGAGATGAATTCACACGTCATAAAGAACTCTCTCAGAAAGCTTCTTTATAGTTTTATCTGAGGATATTTCCTTAGTCATCATAGTCTTCAAAGCAATCCAAAATCCCCTTCTCGTATTCCCAAAACAGTGATACCAAACTGATCCTTGCAAAGAATCATGTAACTCCTTGAGATGAATTAACATATCACATAGCAGTTTCTCAGAAAGCATCTTTTAGGTTTCTATCTGAGGATATTTTCTTTGTCAACCTAGGCTCAAAGTGCTCCTGAATATCCTATTGCAGAATCCATGAAACCAGAGCTATCAAACTTCTCCATGAAACGAATGGTGTATCTCTGTGAGATGAATTCAAACATCACAAAGAACTTTCTTAAAATGCTTCATTCTAGTTGTTATCTGAGGTTATTTCCTTTATCACCATAGATTTCACTGTGATCCAAAATATCCCTTCTCAGATTCCTCAAAAACAGTGCTACCAAACTGATCCATGAAAAGTAACGTGTAACTCTCTGAAATGAATTAACACCCTACAAAGCAGTCTCTGTGAAAACTTCTTTCTAAATTTTATCTGAGTATTTTTCCT
>NW_016822955.1:0-352 GCF_001698545.2 Rhinopithecus bieti | reverse complement strand
GTGCAGTTTTCATTGAGCAGTCTGATAACACTGGTTTTATGGAATCTGCAACAGCATACTTGGGAGTGCATTGAAGCCTATGGTAGCAAAGGAAATATCTTCAGATAAAAACCGAAAAGAAGCTTTCTGAGAAACTGCTTTGTGGTGTGTGAATTCATCTCACAGAGTTATACTGTTCTTTTCATTGAGCAGTTTGATAACACAATTTTCTTGGAATCTGCAATGGGATATTTCGGAGTGCATTGAAGCTTAGGGTGACAAAGAAAATATCCTCATATAAAAACTAGAAAGAAGAGTTCTGAAAAACTGCTTTGTGATTTGTGAATTCGTCTCACAGAGTTACAAGATTCTA
>NW_016822953.1:0-1397 GCF_001698545.2 Rhinopithecus bieti | reverse complement strand
TTCTTCCTTTTTCCCCTAACGAGTGTCAAATTATCTCTTCTTCCCTGACTTCCTTTCACCCTTCTTGGCTGCAGCCAGTTGGGGTCTCAGTGAGGTGTGGGTCCATCAGAATTGAGGTGTTACTTCTTTTGGCTTTGGCAGATCTTCTAATGTCACAGGTTCAGCTTCTTCAGAAACAAGCAACTTTGGTGGGGCTAAGACACAAAACAGGACTTCACCTGTAAAACTAATACAACAAAAGAAGCAAAATCAACACTGCAGGAGTTTCAAAAGGAATGACAGCACTTGCAAAGAAAAGCGGTGTTTCTAAAATACAACACAGCCTGTAACTCTAAAATCACATGGCTGCTCCCAGCCAAATACATAGCATTTTCAGGAAAAGGAGGTTAAGAAAAAAAACAGAAAATGGTTGATTTAAAACAGGCTTTATAACTTCAGCTTCTCCAGGGTGTCAACCAATTAGTATCAGCCAACCAGAATCTACCACCTGAAAAGTTGACTGCAATTAGGAGAAATCCCCTAATTAAAGACTGAATGTTATACTCAGAAGTAGTCTCTCTTTATTCAAATAAATGAATAAAATAAGAAAATAAATACATACATATTTATATGTGTGTATACTCACAATGATAAAACTACTTAATTTGGGTAATAGAATAATGGATTATTTAATTTTCTCTACAATTTTGGTTTCAAATTTTCTGTTAAGTAAATCAGTTACTTTTTTTTTTTTTTTTTTATCAGAATGGGGTCCTGGGAAATTGATTTCTCTTTGGAGTGCTTCTATCTTACTTACCTTCCTGAAATCAATGAGTTTACACTGGGTCAATGCTGCCATTCTCAACTGGCATACGGACTCTCTTGCATTTATAGCAGGCCTTGTGCTGTGGAAAATTCAAGGCATTACAGCATGGGCAGGTCCAATTCACTGGGCTGGAGCATGAGGCAGGCTTCTGTTGCTGGGATTCTGAGGCCTTTTTCCTTTTTCGTTGCTTGACCTTCTGCCCCTGAGGCTGGTGTTTCCATGGGCTACTTTTCACACCATGGCTCTTGCTATCCTCCAGAGGGGTTGCCTGGGGCCTCTCCTGATCTTCCATCTGGCTGTGGCTCTTGCTAAATCTCAGCAAGGCTGTGCCCTGGGGAATCACTGGATCTTTCTTCAGGCTGTAGCTGTTGCTGTCCCCCAGGGGGACCATCTCCTGGTGTACCACTGGATCTTTCTTCAGGCTGTGGCTGTTGCTGTCCCCCAAGGGGAACATCTCCTGGTGCACCACTAGATCTTTCTTCAGGCTGTGGCTGTCGCTGTGCCCTAGGGGGACCATCTCCTTGGGTGTCACTATATCATTCTTCAGGCTGTGGCTCTTGCTGTCCCCAAGGGGACCATCTCCTGGTGCACC
>NW_016822952.1:0-1403 GCF_001698545.2 Rhinopithecus bieti | reverse complement strand
TGTGTGAATACATCTCACAGAGTTACACTTATGTTTCGTGGAGCAGTCCATGAACAGTGACTTTGACGAACCTGAGAAGGGCTTCTTTTGTTCGCATTGAGGCCTTCACTGAGAAAGGAAATATCATCAGTTCAAAACGTGAAAGAAGCTTTCTGAGAAACTTCTTTGTGATCTGTGAATTGATCTCATAGCGTTACCGCTTAGACCTCAGGACGCAGACTGCTAACACAGTTTTCCTGGAATCTGCAAAGTGATATATCGGAGCCCATTGGGGCCCATGGTGAAAAGGGAAATATTCTCAGACACTAACTAGAGAAGAGCTTTCTGAGAGATTGCTTTGTGATGTGTGACTTCATCACACTGAGTTCCACCCTGCCCTCCTTTGAACAGTTTGCTAACACTGTTGTCGTGGATTCTACATAGTGATATTCGGGAGCTCTTTTAGGGCTACGGTGAAAAAGGAAATATCCTCAGATCAAAACTGGAAAGAAGCCTTCTGAGAAACTGCATTGCGATGTGTGAATGCAACTCAGAGAGATACAAGTTTCTCTTCATTGATCAGTTTGCTAACATAGTTTTCGGGAAATGTACAATGGGATACTTCTTAGCTTAATGAAGCTTATGGTGACCATGGAAATATCCTCAGATGAAAACTAGAAAGAAACTTTCTTATAAACTTTTTGGTGATGTGTCAATTCATCTCACAGTGTTACAGTTATGTTTCGTGGAACTATTCATTAACACTGTCTTTGAGGATCCTGAGAGGGCTCCTTTGGATTGCATTGAGGCCTACGTTGAAAAAGGAAATATCATCAGTTGAATACGTGAAAGAATCTTTCTGAGAAATTTCCTTGTGATCTGTGAATTCATCTCAGAGAGTTACAGCTTAAATCTCAGGAAGCAGTTTGCTAACAATCTTTTCACTGAATCTGCAAAGTGACATTTGGGAGCCCATTGGGGCCTATGGTGAAAAAGGAAATATCTCAGGTAATCACTACACAGAATCTTTCTGAGAGATTGCTTTCTGATGTGTGACTTCATCACACAGAGTTGCACCCTTCCCTTCTTGGAATAGTTTGCTAACACTGTTGTCATGGATTCTGTAAAGTGATCATTGGGAGCTCATTGAGGGCTATGGTGAAAAAGGAAATATCCTCAGATCAAAACCGGAAAGAAGCCTTCTGAGAACCTGCATTGTGATGTGTGAATGCACCTCACAGAGTTACACGATTCTCTTCGGTGATCAGTTTGCTTACACAGTTTTCTGGAAATCTGCAATGGGATACTTCTTAGCGCAATGAAGCTTATGGTGAAAAAGGAAATATCCTTAGATGAAAACTAGAAATAGCTTTCTTAGAACACTCATGTTGACGTGTGAATTCATCTCACAGAGTTACACTTAT
>NW_016822951.1:0-1396 GCF_001698545.2 Rhinopithecus bieti | reverse complement strand
ACAGATAAGAGACAGATTTTCAGAGGTGTTATTCATTTCTAATTCCAACAGCTACATAACAAATGCAGATTTCTCATAAAAGATGATTTCTGCTGCCTTTTCTGTTAGTTCCAAAAAGACCCTGACCATCAACTTTTATCCAATAACCTTTTATGCATGCACCAAAAGTGTCAAGAAAGAGTGGAGAAAGGTAATGCAGTCGACTGAGAGAAAAAAACATTGTGCAGAAAACTAGATTTATAAAGCAGAAAACAGAAATGTCTTTTGAATGTATGTCAGGAAAACGGGCAGAAAATATAAATGTCTTTTGAATGTATGTCAGGAAAAATGGACTTAAATGATTCATAGACTTGTAAGATGGTCTCTTGTGATAAAGGCAGATGCAGGTACCATGCTGCAGTCTGAGAGAGCCGAGCTTCAGATGTTGAGGCCGGAAAGTTTTTTGTTTTTTCTTCTCATCTCACCAGTGCACAAACACATAACAGTGTCTACTTATCTAAGGTAATACTGGGGATCTCTTTTGTATGCTTTAGAAGAATAAAGATTGCAGAATGATTTAGAAGAGTAAAGAGTCCCAAGGTTGAAGAAAAAGTTTAATAAGCAAAAGAAAATACTCGATGCCAGCAGAGATGTGATCAAAGTGGTCTAACCAATCTGAAACTGGGTTTAGGGTTTTGTGTGTTGTGAATGGTAAGAAATTGACTTAGTCTGTGGGCTGTCTAAAAAACATGTGACTTAGTTGGGCCTGGGACCTCAGATCCCAGCCCAATCAGAAAGCTTTGCCTGAGACCTTGGACCAGTACCTGCTAGTGATTCAACTGAATATACATAGTGGCTACTCAGCTTAGCCAACAAACTTTCAGGAGCTGAAGTGAAACCATGGCCTAGAATTTTGTCCCGAACTAATCTGAAGCTGAAGTAATGATTCATAGAGGTGGGAATCACAATCCAAGAAGAAAAGAAAAGTGTTCCCTGGAAGGCACTTTCTCCCTCTCTCCCAGCCTGTTTATCTTCACAAAAGGAAAAGAAACATTTTTGGAAGCCCACGGATTATAAAATGGAGAAAGCCATTGCTATTTCAGGCCTTGATCTCCCATCTGAGTAAGCTTGAAGTTTCTGCAAGTTTCTGAGGGAGCTGGAGCTGGAGGTTCTTCTATCTGTGCAGCTACAGACATGTATTCACGTACAACTTCCTGTTCTAGTTCATTTATTGCTGTCTGCAACTTGAATTTTTTTTTCTTTCTTCCAGGCTGCTCCTTATCTTATGTGGAAATGAGGCACTGACCAGTGGGCTGAGAAGTTTCTGGGGACACTTCTCTTTCTGTCTACATAAGGCTAGCTAGCTAGCTCTCTTCACTAGTGGTGGAGGAGAGCCCTGGATTGGAGAGAAGAAGAG
>NW_016822950.1:71945-78512 GCF_001698545.2 Rhinopithecus bieti | reverse complement strand
AGGCTGCCACAGGAGAAATCACTTGAACCTGGGAGGTGGAGGTTGCAGTCAGCCAAGATTGCACCACTGCACTCCAGCCTGGATGACAGAGCAAGACTGACTCAAATAATAATAATAATAATAATAATAAAAATCTGACAGTTGTGGACTCTTGACTGGTGTATAACTCAGCTGGTCTGTATTAATCATGTTCCAGGGTTGATATTTTAAGGAAATTTGTAATTGAAACCAATAATGCTATTAGCTGACCCTTCTAACAAAAGTCAGAAATCTTTTCTGGATAAAACTGATATTAAAGGGATACATTGGATATATAATTTGTTGCTATAGGCAATAGTGTTAAGAACAACATGCCAGAGTTGTTGTTTCAAGCATCTACTTATATTAAATATGATAATGGTGATAATGCATGTAATGTGTTTAGCACAGCACCTGGCACACAGTATGTGCTAAATAAATGGTAACTATTACTACTACCACCATTATTACTACCATCATCAAACACTCTAGAATACATCATTTAATGATACATAAACAATTTGGATTATATGCTGAGTATTTATAAAACTAGGCTATCTGTCCCCTGTTACCCAGCAGTTTCCAGTCTTTTCCTATTTGATCTTTTATTTATTTATTTTTAATAGATTTTATTTTTTAGAGCACTCTTCAGTTCACAGTGAAATTGAACAGAAATTATAAAGAGTTCCCACATACCCCTCAGCCCTCACACAGGTGCAGCCTCTCCCACTATCAACATCCCTCACCAGAATGGTGCATTTTTTACAACCAATGAAGCCACATTGGCACATCATTACCACCCAAAGTTCATAGTTTACATTTAGGTTCACTCCTGGTGTTGGACATGCTAAGGGTTTTGTATGACATGCATCCATCATTACAGTATGCTACAGAGTAGTTTCACTGCCCTAAAATTCCTCTATGCTCTGCCGTTTGTCCTGATCTATTTTCTTCTTCTTCTCCTTCTCCCCTTCTCCTTCTTCATTTTATACATTCTGAGTCTTTTCATGTTAAAATTCATCTGCAACACCATTTTAAGTGCTGAGTATTATACTGTAAGGATGTACCATAATAATAAGCAGCACTTTTATTATGTGCCACACGTTTTATCTCATTCAATTCTCATAGCAACCCCATGAGGTAGGCATTATTATCACCCCCATTTTGCCTCAGAAAAACTGAGGGCTACAGTGATTAAGTAACTTGCTCAAGGAGTTATGCAGTCATTGCTAGAACTGGAATTCAAATACAGGTAATGAAGGCTCTTTCGATTGACCTATTCCCTATTGTTAGACATTCACACTGCTGCCATATTTTTTGCTAGCTCTTGTAAATAATGTTGTAATAATATCTTTTAAGCTAATGTTTGCGCACATCCTTAATTAATTCTTTAGGATCAATTCATAGAGCTGGAATTTCTGGGTTGCAAGGTTGTTGATACAGATCGCCAAGCCGCCCTCCAGAAAACTTACACAAATTTACTTCCCAGTAGTGTATTAGAATACCTATTTCCTTGTACCCTCTCAACATTAGATACTGTGACCTTTTTTCTTTTTTACTTGAATCCCTAATATTGCTAATTTTAAAAATATTTACATTCCCATTCTTAAGGCATACTATAACAATAATCAAACTTTCAAAGCAAGCAGAAAACACTGTGATTTATACAGTTTTGGAGATTCTTCCTCAGTGTTTCCCTTTAGTAACACTAATTGAGAAGTTGTGCAGTGGCATGAACAGAATCTGAAAAATTAAGGTTTTCCTGAAAAAATCTCATCTATACATGGATATATCTGTGTGCATGTATATATTTTGTGTGTATATGCATATACATGTATGTATATATGTATGCATGTACACGTATGTATATATGTATACATGTACATAGAATACATGTATATAAATACACATATATACACACATCTACATACAACAAACACACACACCTTTGAAGAAGTAGAATTTTAATACATTTAATTCATGCTACTAAGGTTCATATCTTCATCAATCAAATGCCCAGAAAATTCACAATATATAACATGAAACACTATGGTTTATAAAGTTTATAATCTAATGAAAAAGATATATAACCTGAACTTAAATGTATACATATATTTTCTACAGAAATTATGACACTTTGGCTATATTAAGATTACATGTCATAAATAAGACAATTATTTTGATTAATTTTTTATTTATTTAATTTTTATTTTAGGTTTGGGGTTACATGTGAAGGTTTGTTACATAGGTAAACACGTGTCACTAGGATTTATTGTACATATCATTCCTTTTCTTTTTTTCTTTCTCTTTTTTTTTTTTTTGTGGTTGAGTTCGCTTGTCACCCAGGCTGGGGTGCAGTGGTGCAATCTCGGCTCACTGCCACCTCCATCTCCCAGGTTCAAGCAATTCTCCTGTCTCAGCCTCCTAAATAGTTGGGACTACAGGCACGTACCATCATGCCCGGCTAATTTTTTTGTATTTTTAGTAGAAATGGGGTTTCACCATGTTGACCAGGCTGGTCTCAAACTCCTGACGTCAGGTGATCTGCCCGCCTTGGCCTCCCAAAGTGCTGGGATTACAGGTGTGAGCCACCGTCCCTGGCCTGTTGTACATACTATTTCATCATCCAGGTAGTAAGCCCAGTACCTACTAGTTTTCTTTTCTGCTTCCCTCCTCACATCCTCCCCGCTCAAGTAGACCCCAGTGTCTGTTATTTCCTTATGTTCGTAAGTTCTTATCATTTAGCTCCCACTTATAAGTGAGAAAACATGGTATGGCAAATTTGTTTCATAAAATAATGATGGAAGACTTCCTAGAAGAGATTATTTTAAATTTATACGTAAGGAATGGGAAGGAACCAGTTTAGGTTCAGGTAAAGGCTTAGGATTTCCCATTGAAAAACTTTATCCAGGAAATATGAGAAGATTGACTGAAATTGATGACACCAGCAGGCAGATAGTGTGAAATGTCTGAGGTAGGTAGGATCTGAACTTGAGCTACAGAATCATAAGCTATAAGAATGTTTTAATTGGACAAAATGTGGATCAAATATTGTATTGGCTGATTCTTTTAGTAATAATGTGAGAAATTAATTGCAGAAAACAAGGCTTCTGGAAGAGAATTCTCCCCAAATTAAGAACTACAAGTGGTGTTTGCAAAGGAATTACCTTAGATAATTTTTCCACATGAAACAAAGTATTAAAATAGAAATAATGAGTTTACTGAGATGTAATAAATATCACTGGTATCTTCTGTGTAAATTTCCCACTGTGCCTTTTTCTCATGTTCCAGGAAAAAAGTTCTTGGAAGGAACCAAGAGTATCAGCACCAAGGAATGATGTCATGGTGTGAAGGTGGCTGGGAGTAGAAGTAGGGGGAGGTTAGGGAGGGTGCTGGGTGAAGCTAATTCCTAAGAATTATTTCCAGTGAAGGGATTAAGATAGGAGGAAAAACCAAGCTTAGTTTCATTTAAGAGAGATCACAGAAAATTAATATTGTAAAGACATTAAGATTTTAAAATTATTTTCATTTTCCTAGGTTTGCTGTTTTTAAGCCATTTCCTACTATAGTAACTACAGATAAAATGCTCAGAAAATCCTAAACAGAGGGTTGTACACTATGTTTATAAATGTCTCTGCTCAGTTTCAGAAATGATTTAAGATGGTTTATAATGCTACTCAACATGAACTGAACATGGGCTAGATGCACAGGGCATAAAGTAGGATCAGGAATGTATTACATGCTTGCGACTTTGTGGGCCATACACTAGATTTGGGGTTTGTGGTTGCCAATATGAAAAGCAAAACCTAATGAGACAGATGTCAGTAGGCCTAAAATTAGAACAGAGGAATTGCTCAAGAAAAGCACAACCTTTTCTCTTAGGAAGATGAGACATTTCCCCTGCTTCCTTTGGAAGAGGAGGGGGTGGGGATGGAGAAGTGACGCAGTGACACCCAGATTGAGCAGAAGGGCCAGAATTCCTGGTGGGAGAGAAAGGCACAGGCATGTCAACTTCAGAGTTCTTAGGAGATGAAGCAAAGAGGTGATTTGGGAGAAGGCATAGTCTCAATGTCAGAAGAGGTCTTCGGGCTTCTGTTCAACAGAAGTGGGTGAAGTGATTTCCCGAGAGAAGTGAAGAAAATATTTGCACCTAATTAAACAAAATAATTGTGAGGGAACAGTTTTTTTTTTTTTTTTTTTTACAATACTTGGAAAATACGCATCTTTATTTTTGTGTTGAATGAAACCCATGGCTCTTCAATGCCCTCTGTCACAGTGATTTGTTTCTAAAACAGTTTTACCTATAAATGTATGTATACACACACCATATATATGTATATATGGTATATATGGTGTGTGTGTGTGTATATAAATATTTATTTATTTATTTTTTTCATATGGAGTCTGTCTCTGTCGCCCAGGCTGGAGTGCAGTGGCGGGATCTTGGCTCACTGCGAGCTCCACCCCCTGGGTTCAAGAGATTCTCCTGCCTCAGCCTCCCAAGTAACAAGGATTACAGGCACGTGCCACCACACCTGGCTAATTTTTTGTATTTTTAGTAGAAACAGGGTTTCACTATGTTGGCCAGGCTAGTCTCAAACTCCTGACCTCAAGTAATCCGCCCGCCTGGGCCTCTGAAAGTGCTGGGATTACAGGTGTGAGCTACTGCGCCCAGCCTGTTTTACCTATATTTAAATACATGAAAAGTAGCACCAATTTTTAAAATAATGGTAAAATACACTCACATGAAACCTACCATCTCAACTATTTTGAAGCATACAGTTCAGCAGTATTACGTACATTCACATCATTGTGCAGCCAATCTCTAGACTCTTCATCATGCAAAACTGAAACCCTTTAAAACTGTACCCTTGCAAAACTGTATCCTTTAAACTACAACTCCCCATTCCTTCCTCCTCCCAGACCCTAGCAACCACCATTCTACCTTCTATCTCTTTGAATTTGGCTACTTTAGATGCCTGTGGCACCAATTTTAAGGATAGGCCAGTATAGGACATAACCATTAAACTTATAGTTTATGATATCATTCAATAATATTTGTATTTTTTCAAGAATAATGTTTCTATTTTGTAATATAATATCTACTAGAAATGAAAACACCTGTATTGCTCATGCTTTGTGAAAAACATCCAACTAGTATAGAAATGCATAAAGTAAAAATAAAATTCTGCCTATAATGCCATGCTCCAGAGATATATACTAAAGATAGGTTGATAGATATCCTTCTTGACATCTGTAAATATATGTAAGAGCTTGCTATCCATTGATTTTGAACCCTGGGTCTAATTACTAGGTACATAATTAACTGTGGCTGCTGAAGATGGTAGGGTGGAGAGATAGAAGGAACCTGAGTCTCTGATGATGTAATGGGGCCACTGAACTAACCCGGCCTAGAACCTCCTTTTCTTGGGGTTTCTTATTATTTGAGATAGTAAATGTTCCTTATTGTTTAAGTCTCTCTGTTTTTTGTTTGTTTGTTTGTTTTTGTTTTTTTTTGAGACAGAGTCTTACTCTGTCACCCAGGTTGGAGTGCAGTGGTGTGATCTCGGCTCACTGCAAACTCCACCTCCCGGGTTCAAGCGATTTTCCTGCCTCAGCCTACTGAGTAGCTGGGATCACAGGAGCATGCCACCATGCCTGGCTAATTTTTGTATTTTTAGGAGAGACGGGATTTTACCATGTTGGCCAGGCTGGTCCTGAACTCCCAACCTCAGGTGATCTGCCCACCTTGGCCTCCCAAAGTGCTGGGATTATAGGCATAAGCCACTTCGCCCAGGCTGTTTAAGTCTCTTCGAATTGGATTTTACTGCTTTTGCCAAAAGCATTCTAATTCATGTCATTCTCCTAGATAATTCAGCAGTTCTATACTAAAGGTAAGTATATACTTACATATGTCTTATAATAATAATGAAGTGATACTTTGACACAATAAAAGCATATGCATAGTATTGTTATAGCAAGCTAAACCAACAAGCCTTGAAATCCCCATCATCCAATAAGTTAAAATGACTTCAATTCTGCCAAACACAATCTGTTATATAAGATGGTTTATTTTAAATATACATTATATTAAACTGAACATTATGCAAATTAAGAGCCTAGAATTCCTAAGGAATGTTATGCATTTTTAAAATGCCAAGTATCACCGGGCACAGTGGCTTACGCCTATAATCCCAGCACTTTGGGAGGCCAAGGCAGGCGAATCAAGAGGTCGAGTTTGAGACCAGCCTGGCCAATATGGTGAAATCCCATCTCTACTAAAAATGTGAACATTAGCCAAGCGTGGTGGCGCACGCCTGTAGTACCAGCTACTCAGCAGGCTGAGGCAGAAGAATCGCTTGAACCTGGGAGGCAGAGGTTGCAGTGAGCCAAGATCACGTCACTGCACTCCAGCCCGGGCAAGAGATCCATCTCAAAAATAAATAAATAAATAAATAAATAAATAAATAAATAAATAAATAAAGGAAAATTATCCTTTAAGTGTTTGGTACTAGAAAAAAATATTGGAAAATTATAATTTTTAAAAAG
>NW_016822950.1:67719-71649 GCF_001698545.2 Rhinopithecus bieti | reverse complement strand
GAGATCCATCTCAAAAATAAATAAATAAATAAATAAATAAATAAATAAATAAATAAATAAAGGAAAAGTATCCTTTAAGTGTTTGGTACTAGAAAAAAATATTTTAAAATTATAATTTTTAAAAAGCCGGGTACACTGGTTGCTGACTATATGTACTATTACTGATTAAAAAAAAAAAACAAATATTTATTGAGCATTTAGTATGTGTCAGTGCTGTGCTGAGTGCTTTATACTGATCAAGGTAATCCACAACAAACTTATAAAGAAGTTACTTTTACATTCCCATTTTACAGATGAGGAATTTGCCCCCCCCACCCCCCAAATAACTGAGCTTGGATGTACAGTGTCATTTATAGGTCCTTGGCTCTCAGTTATTCTTCAAAATCAAATCTGGCTTCATCTTACCCCACTCCTCCTTCTATGGAAAGTGCTTTCAAATGTAAGAATTCATGAGTAATCTCTGTTTTGATAATTCAAAGGACACTTTTCAGTCTGTTTGACTGCTTGACAGCATATGACTTACAACTTTTCCTTGTTTTTTCATGATACTACTCTCTTCTGAAGCCTCCCCCTGCCTCTCTACTTAGTCCATCACTCTTCTTCTGATTGATTTTTAAGTGTTGGTGATTTTTAAAGTTTTGTCCTGCAACTTCTTCTCTGCTCTTTCTATACTCTCTTTGTAGGTAATATCATTCATTCCCACAGCTTTAAATAACAATCTACTGATGATTCCCAAATGGTTATCTCTAGCCCAGATCTCACTCCTGAGCTTCAAACTAGTACATCAAACATCACTAGCTTACATGTCCAAGAGAATCTCAAATGTAACATGTGCAAAGCTAAATTCATCCTCCTTTGTAAATCTACTCTTCTTGCAGTGGTCCCTTCTTATTCTGTGGCACCACCATCCCATCAGCTGCCCAAGCTAGAGACCTAGGAGTCATGTTTGCCTCCACTGTTTCCCAGCATCCATTGATTCCATCTTTGAAATTTCTTCTGAATCTGGAACTTTTCTCCATTTCCACTACCATCACACTAGTCCAAGCTACCATCAGCTCTTTGCCAGGGTGATTGCAGTAGCCTATCTGATCTCCTTGCATATACGTTTGCCCTCTTCCAATCCACTTTCCACTCTGCAGCCAGGGCAATCTTTTAACAAATCTGATCATGTCAATCATTGGCTCAAAACTCTTCAATGGCTTCTCATTGACCCTAGGATAAAGTGCAAAATACTTAACATGACTTGAAGGCCCTACAAGATCTTGCACTAGTCTACTTCTTCAACCACATCTCTCACTACTGTATCTTTACTTTCACTGTAGCTAAAATGCACTTCTTTCAAATTTTATACACACTCTTTTATCTATACAGCATACTTCCTTTTCCAGGACTTCAAGCATACTGTTTTCTTTTTTTTTTTTTTTTTTTTTTGAGACGGAGTCTTGCTCTATCGCCCAGGCTGGAGTGCAGTGGCCGGCTCTCAGCTCACTGCAAGCTCCGCCTCCCGGGTTTACGCCATTCTCCTGCCTCAGCCTCCCGAGTAGCTGGGACTACAGGCGCCCGCCACCTCGCCCGGCTAGTTTTTGTATTTTTTAGTAGAGACGGGGTTTCACCGTGTTAGCCAGGATAGTCTCGATCTCCTGACCTCGTGATCCGCCTGTCTCGGCCTCCCAAAGTGCTGGGATTACAGGCTTGAGCCACCGCGCCCGGCCCAAGCATACTGTTTTCTACCAGGAATACTGTCTACCCCTGCCACCAATATCCCAAACTAGCTAAGCCCCTCACATCAGTAAGATCTCAACTAAGATGTTATCTCCTCCCCAAACTCGGTTAGATCAACCCTGGCAACTAGATCAGGGCCTAATACGTAGTGGGTCCTAAACCACTATGTTGGCTTTGCTGAGTAGAAGACTGGATAGGTATGGAAGGCTTTGAGAGGCAAACAGGTGCTCAACAAATATCATTGAATGAATGAGTAAATGAGTGGAAAGAAGAAATATTTATTTAATGAACAGTTATAATTTCTCCCACTATAAAATTAATGCATTTGTGGGAATAATATTGAATATCATTCTATGAGGAGGAAAATGTCCAGTTTTAAGATTAGCAAGCAATATTTTTTTGTTTGTTTGTTTTTTGTTTTGAGAGAGAGTCTTACTCTGTCGCCAGGCTGGAGTGCAGTGGCGTGATCTCGGCTCACCATAACCTCCAACTCCTGGGTTCAAGTGATTCTCCTGGCTCAGCCTCCCCAGTAGCTGGGATTACAGGCATGCACCACCACACCCGACTAATTTTGTATTTTTGGTAGAGATGGGGTTTCACCATGTTGGCCAGGCTGGTCTCGAACTCCTGACCTCACGTGATCCTCCTGTCTCGGCCTCCCAAAGTGTTAGGATTACAGGTGTAAGCCACCACCCCTGGCCACGAGCAATATTTTTAAATTGGCATCAAGCTATAACATTTCACTAAAATGTATTCTATAGATTCTATCACATTAAAAAATCATATTATAAGAGAAATCTATAATACACAACACATAACACATAAATTACCAAACTGATTCAAGAAGAAAAAGAAAATCTCAACAAACCTATAACAAGAGATAGAATTTGTAATAAAAAACCTCCCAACAAAGAAACATCCAGGACCAGATGGTTTCAATGCTGAACTCTACCAAACATTTAAAGAATCAACAACACCAGGCCAGGCACAGTGGCTCACACCTGTAATCCCTGCACTTTGGGAGGCCGAGGCGGGTGGATCATCTGAGGTCAGAAGTTTGAAACTAGACTGGCCAGCATGATGAAACCCTGTCTCTACTAAAAATACAGAAAATTAGCTGGGCGTGGTGGTGGGTGCCTGTAATACCAGCTACTCAGGAGGCTGAGGCAGGAGAATCGCTTGAACCCAGGAGGCAGAGATTGCAGTGAGTCAAGATCGTGCCACTGTGCTCCAGCCTGGGCAACAAGAGCCAAACTCCATCTCAAAAAGACAAAGACAAAAACAAACAAACAAAAAACAAGAATCAACATAAAATCCTACTCAAACCCTTCCAAAAGTGGAAGATGAAGTAATACCTCCTAATACATTCTATGAGGCCAGCATTACCCTGATACCAAAGCTAGCAAAAGATACCACAAGAAAACAACAGGCCAATATCTCTTACGAATACAGATGCAAAAAGATTTATCACAGGAATGCAAGGGTAGTTCAACATGGAAAAAATCAATGTAATATACCATATGAATCTACCAAGGTGGGGAAACACATGATCATCCCAAGAGATGCAGAAAAAGCACTTGAAACAATTCAACACACTTTCATGATAAAAATACTCAACAAGGTCGGGTTCGGTGGCTCACACCTGTAATCCCAGCACTTTGGGATTGTGGAGGTGAGCGGATCACTTGAGGTCAAGAGTTCAAGACCAGCCTGGTCAACATGGTGAAAACCCGCCTCTACTAAAAATACAAAAAAAAATTAGCTGGGCGTGGTGGTGTGTGCCTGTAATCCCAGCTACTCTGGAGGCTGAGGCAGGAGAATAGCTTGAACCCAGGAGGTGGAGGTTGCACCGAGCCGAGATCATGTCACTGCACTCCAGCCTGGGTGACAAAGTGAGACTCTGTCTCAAAAAAAAAAAAAAAAAAGGAAAAAAAAGAAAAATACTCAGCAAGGCTGGGTGCGGTGGCTCAAGCCTGTAATACCAGCACTTTGGGAGGCCAAGACGGGTGGATCACAAGGTCAGGAGATCGAGACCATCCTGGCTAACACTGTGAAACCCCGTCTCTACTAAAAAATACAAAAAACTAGCCGGGTGAGGTGGCGGGTGCCTGTGGTCGCAGCTACTTGGGAGGCTGAGGCAGGAGAATGGCGTAAACCCGGGAGGCGGAGCTTGCAGTGAGCTGAGATCTGGCCACTGCACTCCAGCCC
>NW_016822950.1:59584-63351 GCF_001698545.2 Rhinopithecus bieti | reverse complement strand
CTTTTTAGTTTTAATTCTGTTGCAGCTGCAGCAATCATAACTGTAGTCAATGTGTTTATTTTTCCTTCAGTAATGTTTAGAGCAGTGTTTCTCAAAGTGGGAACTTGTTAGAAATGCAAATTCTCATGCTCCACCCCCATGTACTTAATCAGAAACCCTGGGGGTGAGACTCCCGCTGGCCATCTGTGTTTTAATAAGCCCTCCCTGTGAATGCTCAAGTTTGAAGACCATTGGTTAAGACCAATAAGCACAAGTCTTGGACAGGGAGGCCATTATAAGCATTTTCTTACCAGACAGCGTCGATTCGTAAACATTGCTCTGTTTGTACTAATTCTTAAGATGTCAGCTTGCAACACCTGTGAATTAAAACTAAAAGAAAAGAAAATATTTGTTATAAAATCCATTACAAAAAAAATTTTTTTTTTGAGACGGAGTCTCGCTCTGTTCTGTTGCCCAGGCTGGAGTGCAGTGGCACGATCTCAGCTCACTGCAACCTCTGCCTCCCAGGTTCAAGCAATCCTCCTACCTCAGCCCCCCTAGTAGCTGCGATTACAGGCAC
Source organism: Rhinopithecus bieti (assembly GCF_001698545.2). Classification (NCBI taxonomy): domain Eukaryota; kingdom Metazoa; phylum Chordata; class Mammalia; order Primates; family Cercopithecidae; genus Rhinopithecus; species Rhinopithecus bieti. Next base: position 62,792 of record NW_016822950.1, on the reverse strand, counting down.
GCACCACTATGCCTAGCTGATTTTGTGTTTTAGTAGAGACGAGGTTTCACCATGTTGGTCAGGCTGGTCTCGAACTCCTGACCTCAGGTGATCCACCCGCCTTGTCCCCCTCAAAGTGCTGGGATTACAGGCGTGGGCCACCATGCCCGGCCACAAAATTCTTTTAAAGAAGATTTCAAATACCTAAACAGCAAGGGTAAAGGCAAGCTGTGCAAAGGTAGAAATTAAAACACACACACACATACAGCCCTGGTTGGCTGAGCCTAAACAAGTCTCCATATAAGGTAAGGAATTTTCAAGCACACTACTTTACTCCTAATTATGCTACGGAGAATGAATATAATTTATTGTGAACTTGGAAGTACATCATTTTCAGTTTAAACCTGTAAATGATTTAAATTTATGATCAGAGCTACAATGTGCAAATACCAATTCCCTCTCAATTCCCAAAGTTTCACATGAATAAGAGGAATAACCAATAGCAGTGGTTGATGGAACTCAGATTTTCACAGATGTGTTTGGTTTGGCCTACACAGTGTTAAAATGTTTTAAATTTGTTTTGTACACTGTGAGATTTCACATTAAAAAAAAACAAAACAAAACAAAACAAAACAACACCCAGATCCCAACTTTCTGGCTTCTGTTGAAAAGTTGCAAGATTTTGCACCACTGGGCCACATTCCCATGATAACAACGGACTGAAGTTGTGCAGCTGCTGCCCACTGAAGTTAGGTCTGCGTCCTCAGCTTTGATGGTTGCCCACCAAGTGAACTCGGTCCTATTTGACCTTGTAATCCTGAAGAAATCATCATTTCATTGTTTTTTCAGAGATGTGGTCCCACTACATGTTGCCTAGGCTGCCCTCAAACTCCTAGGCTCAATGATGCTCCTGCCTCAGCCTCTCAAATAGCTAGGACTACAGATCCCAGCTGTGTCTGGCATGTTTTCCTTTTTATTATAACTTCTTATTTTGAAACGGTTTAAGACTCACAAGAAGTTGCAAAAAGAATACAGATGGTTCGCATGTACCCTTCATCCAGGTTCCTCCAATGTGAGAAATCATCTATAACACTTTTGTTTTAGCTGCCTATATCCAGTCAACTGCCAGTATTTTAGATTTTACCTCTATACCCTTTCTCTCTGATATTCACCTGGTTCTTTTCATGCTCCTTGCCAAAAACCAATTCAAGGTCTTTTTCCTTTTCCACAGACTGCCATAGTCTAACTGGGCTCCCTGCCTCTCTTCTTTCCCTTCTCTAGGCTATCTAACAGACTACCAGGGGCACCTTCCTAAAGAACAGTTTGCTCACAACTTTCAGTGACTCTCTTCAGTGCCTATCAAATTCAGTTACGTTCTTTACTATGACATTCAAAGCCCTCCACAGTTTGGCTCCAGACTCTTCAATTTCATGGACTAGTACAATTTCAAAACAAAATCTAGGCAGAAACATAGTTGCCACCTCTTTCTTTTACCAAGTCAAGTCATTTTTTAAAAAACCCCACCATTGACCAATACCATCATTTCATTTGTAAAATGACATTTTGGTATTAAGAAAATAAGAGAACAACAAATCTCAGAGTACAGTACAGTCCTGCCCAGGAAGGATAATTAGCAACTACATAATGACATCTTTAATTATGCTGTACTTAACTTTTTTAAAGGCACGGATTGGTAAAAACTTCACCTGAGATCAGCACTAATCAGCAGATGAACATTTGCGAGTCAGGAGTTCAGGCAAAGTGGACCATTCAGTTCTCTGGAATACATCTATGCTTTTCTGCCTTCAAGTCTGTTCTGTATATAATACTTAAAAGACTATCCCAAGCATTGGTCCCCCTTTTTCCCAGGGTGTATCCTATCAATCCATGAAGGCCCATCTCAATTGTCACCTTCTTCATAAACTTGTCCTTCTCCCTCACCAGTCCCACTGTAATTTCTCCCTTCCTTCTTTGAATTCCCCTAGCACTTTCTTTAGCTCCCTACGCACTTATCTTACTCTACCATACATTTAAGTCCTTCAAGTATTTATAGTCCCTATTAAAGTTTATTGAGCCCTGAGATATGTCTTTGCAACATCATAATTTGCATATAACAAGCAGTAACTTACTATTTTATGAATGGAAGGTATATGGATGTATCTAAGTTTACTTCCTTTCCCAGTCATTTTCTTTGTGAGAATAGGAATATGTTCTGGCAGTCACTTATAAGAAAATTGGAGGGACACTAATGGGCTATTTCTTTCCACTCTTTTTTGTGTACATGTGTAGGGGGCTTAATTCTTAGGGCTAGCAATGATATATTCTACCCTAAATTTGTTCGCCAATTTTAGTAAGACTATAACTGAAAGAAAGAATTCAGGCAATATATACTTCAACTGATATGCATTATTCAACATGAATTTATAAAACCCTAGGTGATATCTGAACTGAGTTAAGTGCTACTTCTAACTCGGAAAAAGCAAAGGTAGTATAACTGGATGGAAGTTCAATGTTCTACATCAAATGATCAATAAACAGCTCTGTCTAAACTATAATAGATTTATGTCACTTATATTCCCAAAGTAATCATTTTTCATGGCTGCTATTCTTCCACGTTCGTAAGAGTTCAATAAACCAGAGGATGGGCAAACTTTTCCTGCAAAGGGCCAGAGAGTAAACATTTAAGGATTTGTGGGCCATACAGTATCTGTTGCAACTCCTCAGTTCTGCCACTGCAGTGGGAAAGTAGCCATAGATAATAACTAAACAAATGGGGATGGTTCCATTCCAATAAAATTTTATTTGCAAATCCAGGTGGTGGGCTGCATTTGGGTCTGGGGCAGTAATTTGCCTTTCAAATAGAATTGAGGGTCGGGGCGGGGCTCACGACTGTAATAGCAGCACTTTAGGAGGCCAAGGTGGGCAGATCATGAGGTCAGGGGTTCGAGACCAGCCTGGCCAACATAGTGAAACCCATCTCTACTAAAATACAAAATTAGCCAGGCATGGTGGTGCATGCCTGTAGTCCCAGCTACTCGGGAGGCTGAGGCAGGAGAATCGCTTGAGCCCAGGAGGCAGAGGTTGCAGTGAGCCAAGATTGAACCACTGCACTCCAGCCTCAAGACTCCATCTCAGGAAAAAAGTAATAATAATTGAGGCAGTAACAGTTTAAATGCAGGGTCAAGGTAGAGGTTTTTAAGGTAGGGAGGCACTGGCAGGAATACAAGAA
>NW_016822950.1:54763-58962 GCF_001698545.2 Rhinopithecus bieti | reverse complement strand
TCAGCCTCCCAAAGTGCTGGGATTACAGGCTTGAGCCACCGCGCCCGGCCAAAAACTCCTAGTTTTAAATATAGTTATTGACACTAGCAATAAAGTCAGCCAACTACAGGGATAAAGAGTATAAAGAACCAAGAGGTTCAAAACTTTTGACGTTGGAATTTTTATTAGTTCAAGATATACATAAAACAGTGCAGATGCTTCTTTAAAACAGTAATACTGTATTAAAGAGTTGATATAAAAGAAACAAATGTAAGGAATTTAATTCTGCAAATGCTGGTGCAAGAGGGTCTTTATATAGAAGAAACATCGAGCAAAGTTCGAAAATTACTTGAAAGAGGTGCAACAATGTTTAGCAAGCTAAATATTCTCTACAACAGCACAAAACATCCCCTCAGATCATTTGGGCAAGTTCCCTGACCTCAGGCATGTCACACATCATTCCTATGTTACTTCTTTCTGATGGACTGGAGTCCGTGAACGCTGTCCACTTTGTGGTTTCTATATCTTTAACTCCTACTAAAGAAATATGCTAGTGATTCTCACTTTCTGAAAAGAATGCTTTACTGCCAGGTATAGTTTAGAAAGAGGAAGTACACAAGTATTAGAGGGCCAAGGAAGAAAAAAAAAAAGGGAGAAAAGTGAGCAGTATACATATACAAATAAGAACTGAGGTGAAAATGAATTCAACTAAGGCTCAGTGTAATCCTACTCTAAATTTTTCTTGCTTCAGAATAACTTCTCTGACCATGCCCTACATTTTCCACAACAGCACAAAATATGCCCTCAGATCATCTAGGCAAGTTCCCTAATCTCAGGGATGTCACACATCATTCCTATGTTACTTCTTTCTGATGGACTACAGTCCCTGGACTCCGTCCACTATGTGGTTTCTGTATCTTTAAACTCCTACTAGAGAAATATGCTAGTGACCCTTATCTTTCTGTACAAATTTTACTTCATGCATCAGGATCTTTAGCTATGGAATTTAACACTGTAGCTATGCTCTAATATGATAAAAGCAAAAAACAAACAAAACAAAAAAAATCCTTTGCAGAACAAAGTAAGGTATGAAGGGATAACTGAGATCTCTCTGTTTCCAAGGCTTTGAGGATTAGGGAAGGGTCCACTCCTTCTCTGGCGTATTTAATACATTAAAGAGGATCCACAGGTTCTTTCAAGTACACATCCTCCATCATCTATTTGCAATCTATTTCTTCTTTTTATATTGTCTTCAATAAACCCAACATTCTCCCTACTGCTCTCTTCTACTAGTACAGTGGGTCCCATAATTCCCACAACAGGATTAGAGCAAAATCCCGAGTGAATAAAATGTTCTTATTCTCAGCACAACATGCAGAGTCCCCTTCTATGTTTTCTACCTGCCTATTTTAAAAGGTAATGTATTTTTTTTTTTTTTTGGTCAATCTTAGTTTGCTTTTCATTTTGTGAACAATATATTCTCTCCTACTTCAAATGACCCAAAAGCTGCATTTATTTAGTTAATCAGCTTAGTTATTGGTTAGTAGTGGCCAGAACAGTCATTTAGGAGTCAGGAAACAGAGGTTCCTAGTACTGGCTCTGCCACTAAACATGTCATTTTGGAGATTTATGGGCCTCAGTTTCCTCATATGTTAAACAAGGAGGGTAAAGCTGGTCTCTGAATCCCTTCCTGATAGTCTATGATACTGTGAATTACAACTATCAATTAGTATGATGCCACAAAAGGTGAGGAGCAAAGTTAGCAATGTATGTAGTGAATGCATTTTCAGACATTTTATGATATCTAGAAAACCTTATAATACTGAAATGTGAGATCCAAAATATCATTTTAAAAGTCTAGTTTAAGTAAGATTTAGGCCGGGCGCGATGGCTCATGCCTGTAATCCCAACACTTTGGGAGGCCGAGATGGGCAGATCACAAGGTCAGGAGATCGAGACCATCCTGGCTAACATGGTGAAACCCCGTCTCCACTAAAAATACAAAAAATTAGGCGGGCATGATGGCGGGTGCCTGAAGTCCCAGCTACTCGGGAGGCTGAGGCAGGAGAATCGCTTGAACCCGGGAGGCGGAGGTTGCAGTGAGCTGAGATCACGCCACTGCCCTCCAGCCTGGGCGACACAGTGAGACTCCGTCTTAAAAAACAAAAAAAGGAAACAAGATTTAGTAATCCCAGATCTTCAGAAATACAGTTAACCATCATTTGGTGCAGTGTTTCTAAATTATTTTTTCATTATTGACCCTCTAAAAGCCTTTTAGACATTTTCCCCTAATTGCTTCCCCTCCGTGAAATTTTAATAACACATATATACTATGTATCTGTGTACAGACTATATGTATATCTGTGCTTTATACATAAAAGAGTAAAACTTTTCACACTCCCCAAGAACTATTTTCTCCCCGCTTGGGGGAAGTATCACCCAGTGAGAATGCGTAATTTAGGAGATCAAGCTTCTGTGGTACCAAAATTTTTTGCGCCAATAAAAAATAAGTGTAGGACAGGAGCAGTGGCTCACATCTGTAATCCCAGCACTTTGGTAGGCTGAGGCGGGCGGATTACCTGAGGCCAGGAGTTCGAGACCAGCCTGGCCAACATGGTGAAACCCTGTCTCTACTACAAATACAAAAAATTATCGGGTGTGGTGGCAGGCGCCTGTAATCCCAGCTACTAGGGAAGCTGAGGCGCGAGAATTGCTTGAACCCAGGAGGCGGAGGTTACAGTAAGCTGAGATGGTGCCACTGCACTCCAGCCTGGGCGACAGAGCAAGACTCTGTTTCAAAAAAAAAAAGGTGTAAAAAAGTCCAAAGCTTATTTGCTTGACAACCATTTCCATTCAAGTAGCTGGAGGTGAAGGTCAGAGGTGACAAAACAGCTGAAATGACAAATATTACAGTCATGGCAGAAGATCTGGAGGTGAGTGGGGGAGGATGCTAAGTTTCTTCAAAGGAATGGGTAAGAAATGGGGTGAAGTTAGAAAAAAGCCGTGCTCCACACCAATTGGCTGCTGCTTTCGGGTCCGGGTGGACTATCAGGGGAGGATGTTCAGATTCAGATGTTTGTCAAACTCAGGGTGGGTGCGCGCTCTCCCTCAGGTCAGCCCGTCCCACTACCCCCACCCAAGGTTGAGGGTGGGATCTCAGGACACCAGGAACAAGGGAGATACCTGCAGAACCTCAACAAATAAAGGGACGGGAATTCTATAGGAAATCACTTTCCCCGAACACCTCCTCCCCACCCGCTTGCCTCCTTCAGTATCTCAACCTGGCTCACCCAAGTCCATTGATCAAAGGGGCACTGTTGACTCTTCTCGGAATGTTGCTGTCTGCGGTAGTGGAACTCGGCAGCGACTCGAAACCTAGTTCCATTTTCTCCTGTGCCATGTCCGGGTCGAGGAATAAGTTCTCAAGGCTTTCCGGCTGCCGTTCACACAAGGACAAGTCGACTTAGTGGGCAGGTGATGTAAGGAGAGAGGCAAAGGAGAAAAAGAGAAGAGAGGAGAAAGCTCTTAGACGAGTAGGGGTGCCCACCTTTGCAGCCCTAGCATCCCTAACATCAGTGAACACAAAGTTAGGCAGGACTGGCTCCGAACCGCCCATCTCCCATGATCGGGGCCTCTAACGATGAGAAGATCCCCCACCTCCAAGTCTATAATGTAACTGGGGAATTTAATCTGTCACCGCCGCGAATCCTTCTCCATCTCTCTCAGCCCTGGCAACTCATGGTAAGCCTTTTCGGCCAAAACAAAAACTACAATCTGCCGCCTTTGACCATAAGTTGGGTCCCGCCCCTCAGAGCCTGCGATACGCTTCCAGTCAGACGACGCGTATTGTGACGCAGGCAATGACGTCACTTCACGCGCTTCTGTCAGCTTTGCCAGGGGCGCAGGCGCAGTTAAGAAGCCGCTTTATCCTCACGTCCTGCCCTCTTTCCTCTTTCCCCAATGCTCACTCCCCATGGTTGTGCCTCTACTATTTTACAAACCCTGGCATGGTTTCCTTAAGCATTATTTAGAAATGAAAGCGTTGGGAGGGGTGAGGTCCTTTCTGCCCTATGCCTAATTCTCAGTTTTCTTTCTTTTTTTTATTTTTTTCTTTTTTTTTGAGACGGAGTCTCGGAGTCTCGCTCTGTCGCCCAGGCTGGAGTGCAGTGGCCGGATCTCAGCTCACTGCAAGCTCCGCCTCCCGGGTTTAAGCCATTCTC
>NW_016822950.1:45079-51801 GCF_001698545.2 Rhinopithecus bieti | reverse complement strand
TCTCGATCTCCTGACCTCGTGATCCGCCCGTCTCGGCCTCCCAAAGTGCTGGGATTACAGGCTTGAGCCACCGCGCCCGGCCAATTCTCAGTTTTCTTATTCCTTTATGACTGAGGCCAACAAGCTTCCAACCTCCTATGATGCATTTTTCCATCCTGTAACAGCAGACACACTACACCTTTGTAATTTTGGAAAAGAAAAAGTCTGAAAAGAAAAAAAAAAGATACTGCTACCGAAGTACTTAGAGGCCACTTGTTCCCAAAGGGTCTTGCTAAGGTGCTAACCTAACTGAGTTCATTTGGCAAACGAATTACTGTTTTCAGTGTGGTTTCTTTCTTTCTATTTTAAACCATAATTGTACAGTTTTTGTTGTTTTTTTGAGATGGAATTTCGCTCTTGTTGCTCAGGCTGGAGTGCAGTGGCCGTGATCTCGGCTCACTGCAACCTCCACCTCCTAGGTTCAAGCGATTCTCCTGCCTCAGCCTCCCAGGTAGCTGGGATTACAGGTGCTCGCCCCCACGCCTGGCTAATTTTTGTATTTTAGTAGAGATGGGGTTTCACCATGTGGGCCAGGCTGGTCTCGAACTCCTGGACCAAAGGTGATCCACCCGCCTCGTCCTCCCAAAGTGCTGGGATTACAGGCTTGAGCCACCGCGCCTGCCTCGGTGTGTGTTTTTACTTTATATATAATCTGGCTCCTCATAGCTGTTCATATAAAAAAGACCTCAGCTAATTTACAAAGATTTGAGTTAAAGCAGTGAGGCTTTTTAAAAAACAAGTATCTCAGAATTTAGTATCTATGCAAATCAGTGTTTTCATTTCAGGTAGTATTAGAAGCTACATACATTCTAAGAATGCTGCCATGGCTCATATCATTTTAAGAACTGTTCTTTTAGAAATTTTAACCATCACTTAATGAGCCACACTAAGTACTAAAATCTTAACTCCATGCTAATAACTTTGTAAAACCACACATTTTAGTAACCATATAGAGAACTGGCTGAGAAGGCAAATAAACCTAGTGAAATGGGAGTTGTTAATTAAAATAGTCATAACACTTTATAGATAACCATTTTTTTTTTTTTTGATACAGAGTTTTGCTCTTCTTGCCCAGGTTGGAGTGCAATGGCGCAATCTTGGTTCATCACAACCTCCGCCTCCCGGGTTCAAGCTATTCTCCTGACTCAGACTCCAGAGTAGCTGGGATTACAGGCATGTGCCACCACTCCCAGCTAATTTTGTATTTTTAGTAGAGATGGGGTTTCTCCATGTTGGTCAGGCTGGTCTCGAACTCCCGACCTCAGGTGATCCACCCGCCTCGGCCTCCCAAAGTGCTGGGATTACAGGTGTAAGCCTCTGCACCTGGCCTACAAAATGTTTTTACATACTTATCTGGATTGGTTCAATCATTAACCCTGCTCAGCTACCCAGTGGTGAACTTAAAATAATGGGACAGTCTTGAGATAGTTTGTGACAAGTTATGACATGTAAGATAATAAATATGTATTCTTTGTTCATTCTGGGAATAGAATAAGACAAACTTGATTATATTAGGCAGAATCAGATTACTTAAATCCCAGACATGAAGATGATGTGGAGTCCCCATTCCTGATATAAGACAGATTAATAATAGCTACCATTTCTTGGGCACTTACTATGTGCCAGGTACTGTCCTAATCACTTTAAATAGGTGATTGCATTTAAAGTTTACAATAATTCTTTGAGGTAGGCACCATCACAATGCCCATTTTTCACAGGAGGAAACCAAAGCCCGAGGCATTACTCAAGTTACAACTACTAAGTGGCAAAGCCAAGATTCCTCTGCCCTTCTGTTTAAGTAAAAAAAAAAATGAGGTGCCTCAGAATATCTCCCTGGACACAATTTCTGTACTCATAAGCATTTGATAAATACTTATGAAATTATTTTATGAATAAATGCAGGTTTAAATAGCCTTTCATAGTTATCTTGTAAAGTAGGTAAATCATTTCTGTTTTACAGTTGGATAAAATTCCAAAGAGATTAATGGCACATAATTAGATAGCAGCAGAATTCAGGCTAGTATCAAGATGTCCTAAAAGCCACTGTTAAAATACCCAGGGTACCTGAAAGTTTATAAAAGATGGTGGTTAAAGCTGAGTAAATTCAGGGTGAATGCAGAAGCAGTGATTAAAGACAGAACAGAGTCAAAAAACAAATTGCCTGAATAACAGAAAAATATGAAGCAGGCCAGTGAACAAGGGAATCTTACCTCCATTCTGTTCATTTTAATTTTCAACGTTTGCTAGTATTCTTGGTAGGTAATAAGATTTCATACGTATATTTTGAATAAATAGACAAAATTTCATCCTGCCTAAGCCTTACAAGTATCTAATTTTAAATAAGTACAACACTAAGAAAACAGGTATAATAAAATGACAAGGAAAGAGTGACTAATGGATTATGTTTCTAAGAAAAGGAGTTAGTAATATGAAATAACTAACTATATGAGATGGTAGTAAGTTTACAGCTATTATCAAAGAGAAAGAGCTCTCTTTTACTAAAGACCAGCTACATGTCAGGAACCCCAAACCTGTAAAGATATAAATAGGACTCATAGTACATACACAAATTGGAATATCAAAAGGAACAAGTAATACAAAAACAGCAAGAATTCTATATGCTACAATGGCAAACACAACATTAAAGAAATTATTTTCACTTATCCCCATTTCTACCCACACATTATACCAACCTAGCTGTGTTTCTTGATCAGTTCTTCCAGTTTCAGGGAAATATGCCATGATCTTGGGACACTGTTTTTGTTAGATCTAGACTTGACAATTAGGCTACTCTTCTCTTTGCATATCCCAGTCTGCTGCCGTGTGTCCCAGGCCCTCACCTATAAAAGGGAAGCAACAAACGTGATAATCAGCTCTTTATTTTGCCAGTTGTCATGGCAACCTTGAAGCTACGTTGTAACCTTTAGTTACCACAAGAGCAAGTCAAATACAAGTTGAACTCAAATCTACAAACCACAAACACCCCAAACCTTCCCAAAAGATTTACATGAAAGGTAAAAAAAAAAACTAGCAGGCGAAAATGATGTGAATAAAACCTAGAAATGATGGCCAAAGTAGCATTCTTCTCCTCTTGTTCTCCTAAATTGTTAAGCTCCTGGGGTCAGTGCATGTGCGCCCTCAACAAATGATTGTTTAGTAGCTATTGTGAACAAAAGAATGTATTATAATTTCTTTTGAGCAGGGAGTAGGAGGTGGCGCTGGCCTAAAGGGTTGCTGAGACCTTGAGATAAAAAGAGATACCTAAGTTGCTCAAAAACAGAGGTTGTTGTTTCTAATCTAGCTGAGAGAAAAATACAGGCAATTTAAAGGAAACCATCTAAAAGTACTTACAAATCCCTCATACTGCAGGCAGAAAGCATAAACAGTGAGGAATAAAATGACGATTGGCCTTGGCAAGTTTAGTATGGGATAATTGAAAAGAGGCAGGCAAAATTATTATTTCTTGCTGAATTTTGAAAGCAATTTCATAACTATTACATTTCAATGCAATGGCCTTCTCTTCCCCAGGGCCATTCAAGTGGTGAGGATTAAGAGTTTGTGGAGTCCTGATAAGATAAGTAAGAAACAATGAGAAAAGGGCCCCAGGTGGGGAAGAACAATGAAAAATTGCTCTGAGAGACCTAGGGCACAATGACCTCCTTCCATATGTGACCCCAGCAGCATGACTTGTTTCCACATGCAGCCCCCTCCAGCTCCCTCCAGCCCCTGCCTCTTTGCAGATAGCTCCTCCTCTGCAGTGCTGCCCTTTGCCTCCTTGCAACATATTTTTCATGACTTCTCTAATAAATCTGCCTTTCTTTACCTATGACTGTCTTGGCAAATTCCTTTACCACCTGCGCCACTGGCCAGTTGCACGTGCAACATTTTGGTGGCCCGTATGGGCCTCTCCCCTACTCTCTTCCTTTCCTCCAATTCCAGCCTCTCGTTGGACAGCGTCAAAACCCTGAGATAATTTAAAGTCCCTGGCCAGGGCTGCTCCTCAGGGAACCAGGAGGTCCCGGTGGAAAGACATCAGACTGCTGCCCCACGATCCCATGAAAGTTCAGAATTTGCTTTACTTTTCAGTCTTCCAGCGGACAAATTCTAGTATCCCTCTGGCAATTGATGGCAACTGGTCAGGGCCATTTCCTGGTGTGGCCTGAAGGCCAGTGGGTGTGAACAGGTTTGGCTGCCTTGCCCAGAAGGGAAGAAGGCCCTCTCCTATCACTTCTGGTGAAAATGTCTACAATCCCTTTGTGGTGCAATTGGCACATATGTTTTGGGGAGCTCAGAGCCCCTCTTTCTTACTCGAAATAGTCCTGCGAAAACAGCCAGACCTCCTGCTCTGGACGTTCCCAAATTAGGTGATTGCAAGCAGCCTCAGAGCAGTGAGTCTCCCCATTCTGGTCCTCTCTCCTGGGATGGGACCAGGCTGAGTTCTTCCTTTACCCTTTTTCCTCGTACCTGGGCTAACCATCCAGCGTAAGGCCCCAGGGCTGAGATGTCCTTTCCAATAGGTGGGATGCCCTTTTAGAAAGTGCACTCGAGGCCAGGCTCAGTGGCTCATGCTTGTAATCCCAGCATTTTGGGAGGCCGAGGTGGGAGGATCACCTGAGGTCAGGAGTTCGAGACCAGCCTGGCCAACATGAGGAAACCCCGTCTCTACTAAAAATACAAAAAATTAGCTGGACGTAGTGGTGCATGCCTGTAATCCCAGCTACTTGGGAGGCTAAGACAGGAGAATTGCTTGAACCTGGGAGGCGGAGGTTGCAGTGAGCCAAGATCCCACCACTGCACTCCAGCCTGGGTGACAAAGCGAGACTGCATCTCAAAGAAAAAAAAAAAGAAAGAAAGAAAGAAAAGAAAAGTGCACTGGAATCCCTCAGCAGATGTGAGTTGAGTCCTCTTCCCGGTGGGGCGGCGGGGGTGCGGTTTGCGGCGAGAGAGTGTGCTTCATGTCCGCAGCAGACATTAGCCCGCAGCAGTTCATCGTTTTCCAGTCCCACTGTGGGACAGACTTCCTCTATTCTGTCAGACTAACCTCTGGGTTGCATCCCAAAACGTTGACACAAATGTAACCCTGAGATTAATAAAAAAAAAATAAAAAATGTCGAATTTTCTTTTGTAATACAGCATGGCCTCTATGCAGAAAACCTCAAATTAGTCTCCTCAGTCTTTTATAATCAAGAGCAGGATAAGGACAGGGCTAAGGAGAAAGAAGAACGCAGGGACAAGAAGCAGGCTCAACTGTTGGCTGCTTTGCAAGTCCCTAGCCTCCATTCCAGGTTGCCCTAACGATACTCCTCCAGATAACTGCCATCAGTACAGAAGCCCACGCCACTGGAAGGCAAACTGGTCCTATGGGATGAATGACGAAAAACCCCTGCATGGCTTGCCCCCTCTGCCACAAGCTCGGCCACTGGAAATGGGGCTGCCCTGGAGGGCCAAAGGGCCCCTGGGACATAATCCCAACCCTTGATGATCATCAGGCCTTAAACTGAAGGGGGGCTTTCTGCTTTGGCTAGCTTCCAGATCAAAAATGAGTCATCAATGAAACAAAGCCAAGGGCAACTCTGGAGGAGGCAAGTAAAATCATAAACTTCCCTTTTGACTTAAAAAGCTGCCTGCCATGGAGATGCCTCCTCTACCCCTTTCTGGAAATACCTTTTGCTTATGTGGTAAAAACCTGGAAAATTACTATCTGGACTTTAACAGGCTTTTTAGATTGAGTCACTATTGGAATTGAGAACACCATGAAAAGAAAATGGTTAAATTAAAAGAAGGATGCATAATAATAACATAGCTAGTCTTAGAAAATTCTCTTGAACAGTCAAAACTTTTTGCAAGCTTGAAAATGCTCTAAACTCGTGGTAAAACAACAGTAGTCACCTTGTGCTGTAGGTCAGTTGCTAAGGCTTTGCCCTATCACAATGGCGCCTGGGTTCAATTCCTGGATTTGAAAGTCACTCCTTTGTGGTTTAATACTTGTGGTACTTTTGCCATGTATTGATTATTTTTCCCTCCATGGACAGCTTCTGATTTCCTGTCTTGAAATTTTCTTTTCTCTGAGTTACCTTTGGAGGAGTTCTAGATCTTATAAATTGCTTGCCATCTCTTTGGAGACACCTCATGTTTAAATCATCCCCTCAGTTAAGGCTTCTTTTTTATTTTTTGAGACGGAGTCTCGCTCTGTCGCCAGGCTGGAGTATAGTGGTGTGATCTTGGCTCACTACAACCTCCGCCTCCCAGGTTCAAGCGATTCTCCTGCCTCAGCCTCCTGAGTAGCTGGGACTACAGGCGAGCACCACCACGCCCTGCTAAGTTTTGCATTTTTAGTAGAGACGGGGTTTCACCATGTTGGCAAGGATGGTCTTGATCTCTTGAACTCGTGATCCGCCCGCCTCGGCCTCCCAAAGTGCTGGGATTACAGGTGTGAGCCACCACGCCCAGCCAACGCTTCTTAATTTCACATAGGAGGTTACCTTTAGTAAAAGGTTCCAAAACCAGAAATATTGGCTTTGTTGCCCAGGCTGAGTGCAGTGGCGTGATCTCTCACTGCAACCTCCGCCTCCCAGGTTCAAACAATTCTCCCACCTCAGCCACCAGAGTAGCTGGGATTACAGGCACATGCCACCATGCCCGGCTTTTTTTTTTTTTTTTTTTTTTTTTTTTTATGACGAGTC
>NW_016822950.1:39834-43809 GCF_001698545.2 Rhinopithecus bieti | reverse complement strand
CCCGGCCAAAAGGAAGGTTTTAAATAAAAATTTTATATGAGAAAGGATTTTTTTTTTTTGTTTTTGACACCAAGTCTGCCCAGGCTGGAGTGCAGTGGTGCAATCTCGGCTCACTGCAACCTCTGCCTCCCGGCTTCAAGTGATTCTCCTGCCTCAGCCTCCGGAGTAGCTGGGATTACAGGTGCCAACCACCACACCCGGCTAATTTCTGTATTTTTAGTAGAGACAGGGTTTCACCATGTTATGTTGGCCAGGCTGGTCTTGAACTCCTAACCTCAAGTCATCTGCCAGCCTTGGCCTCCCAAACTGCTGGGATTACAGGCATGAGCCATTGCACCCAGCCAAGAAAGGATCTTTTATGACAAACTTTTGTCCTAAAGTAAAATGACCTATTGTTTAAGAAAGGGGTGTTTAGGACAAGTCAGAAAGCCCTGATGTCCAAGTCAGAAAGTCCATGTCATAAATGGTCTGTGTAAGTCGTGAGAAGGTTTACAAAGGAGAAGTTATGAAAGGAATTTTGTATGTGTTTAAGTTGGTTATAATTGAAAGGGAATAATTTAGGATAGCCTAACATCAGTCCCCTATGTTAAAAACAAGATTTTCTTAAGATATTAATCTGCTCTTAATATAATTGTAAGAAGTTAAAGCTTCACAGAATAATATCTCAGTTCAACTTTTGCTGTGCCCTGCTGCTTTCAGCTTTTTCTCCCCGGAGAATGCCAAAGATAATAACTCTCTCCTTCATTTTTTGTCAGCTCCTGTAACTTTTTCCTCCAATTCTGTTATTATGGCCTAATGATAAAATGTTTTATCTTGAAAAAAAAAAGAAGCAATGTTTTCCTCTAATATAGCTTAATTCTGTACCCTTTTAAAAAATATGTCTAAATTCTCAATGTAATTTAAAAAAAACCTTTTCACACTTTTCCTAAGAGTCATGTATTCACCTGCTATACTCATAACCCTGAATACACTCTTCTTGTGTCTAATTATATTTAAACACTTTTCTTTGAGTTTAACTTCCAGGCTATCTAAATGGGCTTCCAATAAGGAAAACAGTCACACTACAAATGGTTGTGGGGTTTTTTGTTTGTTTGCCTTTTCAGTAACTGGCTTAAGAAACAAACTTTTATCTTCTAGAATTCAGCAGTTTCACTTTCAAGTAATGCTGTGAATGGGATATCAGTCTCTCCCCAATGATGCCTGCTACCTTTATGAGTCTCCCCTGGATTCAGCTGGTCACCAGTTTTGCCTTGACATACTCCCACTCTGATGAGTCCCTTCCTCCAGCAAGATTCAATATCCTAGGTCCCACAGTCTGGGACAGTGACCCACAGGGTCTCCTGACAGACCAACAACCATAGGTAGGGTCAACTCTATACCCCTGGTCAGCAGGAAGCAGTAGGAAGATGAGACCTCACCCCCAATTCCAAAGATTTGTCATTGTTGTTCTGAGGGGTGTTACGGGGGTGGGATGCAGAGTCCTGAGAAGTAAGCAACAATGAGAAAGGGGCCAGGTGGGCCCCAGGTGGGGAAGAACAATGAGCACAAACAACCAGAGGGCACACCTTCCACACACTGACCCCAGCAGCATGACCTCTTTCTGCACTTACCCCCCTCCAGCATGACCCCATAAAACTTCCCTCCAGTCCCTGCTTCTTTGCAGACAGCTTCTCCTCTGTAGTGCTGCCCATTGCATCCTTGCAATGTATTTTCACATCTTCTCTAACAAATCTGCCTTTCGTTACCTATGACTGTCTCCGTAAATTTCTTTAGCACCTGCACCACTGGCCAGTCACACCCACGAGAGTTAATATTTCTAAAACTCTTAGAATAGTGCCTACCACATAACAAGTGTTATGTAGGTGTTTGTTAAATAAAAAATCCAAATCTCGGCCGGGCGTGGTGGCTCGTGCCTGTAATCCCAGCACTTTGGGAGGCCGAGGCNCTTCCCTCCAGTCCCTGCTTCTTTGCAGACAGCTTCTCCTCTGTAGTGCTGCCCATTGCATCCTTGCAATGTATTTTCACATCTTCTCTAACAAATCTGCCTTTCGTTACCTATGACTGTCTCCGTAAATTTCTTTAGCACCTGCACCACTGGCCAGTCACACCCACGAGAGTTAATATTTCTAAAACTCTTAGAATAGTGCCTACCACATAACAAGTGTTATGTAGGTGTTTGTTAAATAAAAAATCCAAATCTCGGCCGGGCGTGGTGGCTCGTGCCTGTAATCCCAGCACTTTGGGAGGCCGAGGCGGGTGGATCACCTGAGGCCAGGAGTTCGAGACCAGCCTAGCCAACATGGCAAAACCTGTCTCTACTAAAATACAAAAAAATTAGCCAGGCGTGGTGGCGGGCGCTTGTAATTCCAGCTACTCAGGAGGCTGAGGCAGGAGAATCGCTTGAACCCGGGCGGGGAGGCAGAGGTTGCAGTGAGCCAAGATCGCGCCACTGCCCTCCAGCCTGGGCGACAGAGCGAGACTCTGTTTAAAAAAAAAAATCCAGATCTCACACACGCTGAGTCATGATTGTTCCGGACTCCGTAATTCTTAGTAAGAGAAAACATTTGGTTCTGCTTGCTACCTGTTCTTCGGACTTTTCCTAGTTTCGTTGAATCTAAAGATGCTTGCAAAATGGAACTGAGTTTCTCATTAGCTATACGAACTGTCATGATATTCGCTTTATTTTTACCCATTGCGTTTGTTTTCCCACTTCTCTTTTGTCTAGTGCATCCAAATGGATGATCTGAAAAAGAAATCAGCCCCTCCAGACAAAGACCAACAAAATCGAAGGATTTAAGGCATGAGTGGGGATCACAGAGGTCGGAGCGTACAAATTAGGAGTGAAATAACGTGGAAATCCCATGTTTTTCTCTGTTTCCCATGAATATTGGTCCAAACTCCTCCTGAAAGCCGATGCTCCAGCATTTCCCAACTATTGGTTCTTTTCAAAATTGGGCGCCAGGGTCCCCAGGCCAATGCCATCGAGGAAGGCGCCGGGCCCCCTGGAAACGCTCCTCCCCTTTGGAGGCGGATTTCGAGGCGGGGCTCCCACGCACGCTCCGTGCCCGCGGGCCCATTGGAGTGGCCGCTGGACGCGTGCGCAGGACCCGATGGGTGCCCGGACGCGGAAGAACTGGCCCCGCGGAGGTTCCCGCTTCTGAAGCGTGGGAGGCGGAAGAGACTGCAGGTTGTAGATTTTGGTCTTGGCCCCAACGTGTTCCCCCAGACCATTAGAACCCAAGAGAGGAAGAGGAGGCACCGCGGCGGCGGCTGAGAGGCCGAACCCCCAACCTGTCCTCGAGGCGGGAGGGGGGCAGGGAGGGGAGAAGCACCGATCCCAGGGCTGAGGAGCCTCCGGGACCAGGTCCGGGAGCATGGGGGGCTGGACCGGGTCCCCGAGCATGGGGAGCTGGAGTCACCAAGGCCGCCCGGCCGGGTCCTACCCGACTGTCAGGTCCTCGGTGCTAGCGCTGCCCGGGCAGCCGCAGCATCTGTAGCCCGGCCCCGCTTGTGGTCCTCAGCCGGAAAGATAGCAGCATGAGTTCCGCCGCTGCCTAGTTTCCTCCCCCTCCTCTTCTCCCTCCTCTCTCCTCTTCCCCAGACCACCTCCTCCTTTCCCGCCCCTGCGCTCCTCTTTTCCCTTACCCTCTGTCCTCCTCCCTCCCCTCTGCCCTCTCCCTTCCCCTCCCTCCCCCGCCCTCTTCCTCTCCCTTTTCACCCTCTGCCCTCCTCCTCTTATCCTTTCTGTCCTCCTGCTTTTCCATCTATCCTTTTCCCTCCCTCTTCCCTCCTCCCTCCATCCTTGTTTTCCCTCCATCCCTCTTCTTTCCTGCATCCTTTCCCTTCATTCTGTCGCCTTCCACCACTACCTCTGCATCCTCCTCCCCTGCCTCACCATCATCCTCCCTTCCTCATCATCATCCTCCTTCCCTCCTCCTCTCCTACTTTTCTCCGCCCCCAGCCCCCGCCCCCGTC
>NW_016822950.1:33748-39001 GCF_001698545.2 Rhinopithecus bieti | reverse complement strand
AGTCTGTAGCTGAGGGTCAGTGAAAAGGCAGGTTTTAGAAAACGATGGAGAGAATCGACTCTTCAATTTCAGTGGTAGGGTCTTGTGTTTTCATGTGAATAAGTCATGGAGGGTCTATTTTAAGGTAGCATCTTGTAATAGTGAAGGTTAGGTTGGTTCACCTCCTGAGCCTATTGTATTTCACTTTTATAAGGAGACAATTCGTCTTAGGTAGAGAGCCAATTTGCGAGACCCTGTAGAAATGGCATTAGTCCAAAAAAGGAGATGAGAGTACAATTAGCCAAAAACATATTAATCAAGCACAGTGAAGGCAAAGAAAGAGATAATCCTTGCTGTTGAACTGATTATAACATCCATATTTTGGGGAAAAAACAGTTTGACTTTTTCATTTATTAAATATAATTTTGAAACTGAGGGAATGTAGGAGTGACTTTTTGCTTTCCTGTTGCTGTCCTTGGCCCTGAATTTATTTTGGTTACTATAACAATAAACTGGTCTTTTTCTGATTGTCTTTTGAAATCTCGTAAGCAAGCAATTGCTAGGGACTTCAGCAATTCTATTGACCTGCATTTAGACTATTGTAGCAAAAACATACTGTTTTTTGAATCATGATTTAAGTAACATAGCATGATGTGACACAAGAAGGGGCGAGGAGACCAGGCCTGGTCCCAGTTTTCACTAACTAGCTATGATCACGAATGAGTCATTTAACCTTTCTGAGTCTGTTTTCTCATTTGAAAATTGAGAGAGCTGAATTAGGTGATCTCAGTGGGCCCTGAAAGCCCAGTGCAGTTCATTTCTGAAAAATCCTTCTGGAATTCTCATCCTTATCGTGGCGTCGTCCTCTGCTAGGCACTGCAGGGATATTATAAAACATGAATAAAACACCTCTCTACCAGTGGGTTTAAGACACATCCACATCTCTATTAAGAGACAAAGTAGGTGTCTCAAGAAGCATCTCATCTCCCAGTGTACTCTTTGGGTTCAAAGGAGAGAGTGATTGCATTCCGTTTGTGGATTGAAGAGAGGTTTGTGCCATGCCTTCACTGAAGGGTATGGCATTCAAGATGGATGTAGAAGGAGAGGAAGGATTTTAATAGATGGTGGCAGGAGGGAGAGCATTTGAGGCAGAAGGGGCAACAATCTCTGCTATGTTTATTCCATCCAACAGCAGAGTTCAAAGGTAGAACACATGTTTAGGGTGAAGGGGGAGATGTCTTGATCCACCTCGTATTGTAGAACAATGCTCCTCGCCCCTTTTCGCATCATGGCAAACACAGAAAACAGTACTCATTGGTTCTCTGGGGTAAACAGATGAGGCTGCTCAGGTCTGGTGGTAACCGGTTTGGGGGCGTAGCTCTGACCAGAAGCAGCTAGAGTCAACCAGTCTGGAGCTCCGCCTGCACCACTTCTCCCAGCTGCCCCCGACCACTGAGATCAGTATCTCTGCAAACCTGTAATCCATAGCACACCACTTGGGAAGCTCTGCAGAGAGGACGGTGAGGAGTTCATTCTCTGTATGAAATGAGGAGCCATGGAAGATTTCGTTGTTAACTAGAGAACTGATGTTAATATATTTGAAAGAGATCTTCCATTAGAAAAATTACTAATTTTGGTTTTTTGTTTGTTTTGTTTTTTTCAGTGACCTTTCACAGGTTTTCAACCTTACACACTTAGAACTCGGAGGAATAGTACAACGATTATGAGCCGTCACAGCCTGGTAAGTATAAAAGTAAGTATCTGAAGTGATTTAGATTGGGGAAAATACTTTGAAATGGAGGTCTTTCTTAAAATGATGTGCTATGCACAACTGTTTAAGAAAGAAAAGATTGATTTTACCTATCTTATTTACTGCTTATGCTGTGACCATTCAGCTTTTGGTACAAAAAGGATACATGGTTAAAAATTTTTCTTTGCTGTGGGACTTTGTATTTTTTAAAATTGTTCATTATTATTTGTCACTACTTGCATCAGGCTTGTGTGGTAAGTCAGGATTAACTTCTAATTATACCTGAGAACAGTGGTCTTCATTTGTCCTAGGATGCACAAATCACTTAAAGGTAGCAGAGTGTTTGTTTCTGATATTTACCTGTTAAACAATGCTGGTTTTCCAAAATGAAGACTCCTTTAAAATGCTTGTATTTATATTCTCTGAAGAGTTACTGAATGTGACTGATCTCTGTAGCCAGAGCTGTCAGGGATTGCTTTATTAGTTGGTCACATTGGGATAAATTATGATGAGGTTTTTTATATGGTAGCAGTTCACATGTGAAACTCACTTATCCAGCAGCTTCAATTCTCTGGAAGACATCTAAGATGAAAGAAGACAGATCCCTAAATGGCAGAACTAGATTTCCATAGTCTGTGCACAGAAGTTCATTGGTTTATTTATAGGAGAGCCTCTGACCTCTGAATCATCTAAAATGTATGCACAATTATAATAAGCTTCCAATCCAATAGTGTGTGAGAAGCAGCAAATTAGAAGGGATGCATTTTGGTTAAAAGTATACTAATAGCTGCTAGCAAGGGAGGAGAGGGAAAAACTGAAAACAGACATTTTTTAAAATTTGTTTGTGGCTAATTAGTATAAGGGCTAAGAGCCTGTTAGTACACCCCAAGCATGTCACTGGTGTAGAATCATATAATAATTCATGTTCTTAAGGATACCTGGGTCATTAACTTATTCATAAATTCTAGTAATACCTACACTTGTATAGTATTTTACCCATTACAAAGTACTTTCACATATTTAATTGTCATAACAACTCCTATGAAATAGGGAGGGCAAAGATATTTTCCCAATTAAAAGAAGCAGCAGCTAAAACTCAAGAAGTTAGAAGTGACTTGCTCAGAATCGCACAATTAGTAAGTGTTAGAACTGGGATTAGAACAGAGATCTCCCAGTGCCATTCTGTTTGGTATAATTTGTTTAAGAAAGGGAAAACTAGAATACATTTTAGAAAGATTTCCAACTGAAATGACTGAAAATACTTACGGGGGAAATGTTAGCTATCTGGAAGCTTGATTCATTTTACCTTCTTCTCTGAGGATACTGGAAAATATTACTTATTTTTGCTGGATATATGAAAAATGTTTATACATGTTATACAGCCATGCTCCTGATAACAGTAGCATAGCAAAGAAGGGAAAGTGAATTTGCCTCTCTACACTTCACTTACCTCTTTTGTAAGATGAGAAGATTCTTATCAACAGTGGTCTAGGTTCATCTCTCACTGAAATACCTAGTTTTCTGAAAGGGCCATGGTGACTCACTGCTCTTTGTTGATCCTGATGCATCTTTTCATTCCTGCCCCTCTCCTTTCTAGCATTTTGGTCTTCCAAAACTCAGTTTAATCCTTGTATCTCCTCTGGGCAGGCTTCCACAACTATCATAATATTAATTACACTATATACACTCTATCACAGGATGTGCTATAAATCTTAATACATTTATCTGTGTCCCATGGTAACCTGTGATGAGTAAGGTGTTGACAAATGAAATGGACTGGATATGCAGATGTAGGATCTTCATGATTCACCAGCTGATTAGATATAAGGACTAAGAGAAGGAAGACCCCAAGTGATGGAAATTTTGTGTGTTGGTGACCGGGGATTGGCGCTGCCTTTAGTAGGAGTAGAGAAATTGAGGTGATTGGTAGTTTGAAGGGGAAGAAGATGAATTCTTTGGGACATAATTGGATTTAAGGTGCCTCTGGCCCCATGATATTCTTCAAAGCAGTATTCTCACTTTTTTAAAAAGATTCTGTCTGCTTCCAGTGTCACCACTTTTTACTTTGAGCAGATGACCCTTCTTTACAAAGAAGACAGACACCTATCTTGTGTAAATGTCAGCTTTCTTTGCCTTGAAATGTCTTTAGCTTCACATATGGCATTTCTCCCCAATGGTTCATATGCTTTTGACTCTCCTGTTGCTTTGCTTGGTCTATCATCTCCTCTCTATCTTGTATCTTTTCCCTATTCCTCACGAGCTCTCTTCTTTCCACCTTCTCCAGACTCATGCATCTGATGGGGGAAAACAAACTGTTTTCTTTTTCGTAGGTCTTTCCTTCCCTTTTCCTTCCCCTCTCCAAGCTCTTTCAAAGCATAATCTACACTCCACTGCCTCTAATTCCTTGTCTCCTCGTTTCTGGTCAGTTTGTAATCATGCTGCTTCTACCACAACTCCACTAAAAAACTGTTCTTGCAAAAGTTACCAGTGCCCACTTAACTGCCAATGTTAGGGGCCTCATTTCTTATCCCCTTTGAGCTCTTTGCTTTATTTAACCCCATTAGCCAGCACCTCCTTGGAGTTCTGGCTCTTTTTGTGTGTGTGTGTTTTTTTTAGCCGATACATTGCCCTGTTGTTTCTAGTACTACACACAGCTTTGCTCTGTTCTTCTTTCTGGTCTACTTTCCGGTTTTGTCTAAAATTGTCAAGTTGTGTATTATGTAAATATAGCATGTAAATTTCTGACTTTCTCCGCAGTTAGTTTTTGGCCATCCTCATGTCAGCTTTCCTGATCGTTTCACTGATTCTTCAGTTTCTTGGGTTTCCCTAACTGACACATGTGTGCTCTCTTCCGCAGTCTTCTGTTGGAGAGTCTTCCTGCTGTATTTGCTCACCTTGTAGCTTAGTGTTTTCTAAATGATCTTATTAAGAGTTCGCCAGTGGCCGGACACAGTGGCTCACACCTGTAAGCCACTTTGGGGGGCCAAGGCGGGCGGATCACGAGGTCAGAAGATCGAGATCATCCTAGCCAATATGGTGAAACCCTGTCTGTACTAACATACATTTGTCTTATGCTCCAGTCTCCCTTAATGGTTGTAAAAATTAGCTGTGCGTGGTGGTGTGTGCCTGTAGTCCCAGCTACTTGGGAGGCTGAGGCAGGAGAATGGCGTGAACCCGGGGGGTGGAGCTTGCGGCGAGCAGAGATCATGCCATTGCACTCCAGCCTGGCAACAAGAGCGAAACTCTGTCTCAAAAAATATAAAAAGAAACTTAGAGCATTTTATTACTATTTTATACTGCTCACTGCATTAGTATTCAAAAAAGTTTTAGTAGTACGGGGCCTCTTAAACAGGGTGATTGTTACTTGGTTTTATAGTATTACAAGTTCATTTGTAGTTTGTTATAGAATAAATCGTAGTAGTTTTTTTTTTTGTTGTTGTTGTTGTTGTTTTTTTTTGAGATGGAGTCTTGCTCTGTCTCCCAGGCTAGAGTGCAGTGGTGCAATCTCGGCTCACTGCAAGCTC
>NW_016822950.1:29346-32756 GCF_001698545.2 Rhinopithecus bieti | reverse complement strand
TGACCTCGTGATCTGCCCGCCTCAGCGGTGGATTACAAAGTGCTGGGATTACAGGCGTGAGCCATCGGGCCCAGCCCCAAATTGTTTTTTGTTAACTAGTAAGATTTGTAGTGATAGCATGTGATGAGATTTTAGAATGGATTTGGATCGTGAAAGCAAAGCCTCCTTATTGCAGTTTTAAAGTGTTTTTGAAAAACATCAATCATAGACAAAATACTATGTACTAGACTTATTAGCTTGTCTTCCCCCATTGCTGCATTGGGAATAAAAATTAATAGCGTTGTTTTTTTTTTTTTTTTTCTTTCCCTTCTCATGTAGTTCTCTATTTTAGATAAGTGGGATAATGGATATGTCTAAGGCCCATAGTCTTTATTTCTCTAAATTTACGTAGCTTCACATTCATTTGGGAAAAGTGCTGAAGTCAGTGTCTGTCTAGCAACAGATGGTGCTTTGAGGTTGGACACCTGGTGTACTTTTTGAAGACTAAATATACTGCCTCTAGTGCATTAATGTTCAGTGATCTAAAGAGCTAAATTTCGAAGAAGAATATGAAAACTTACCTTGGAAGAGGTTGTACACCAGTACTGACAGCAGACTGCTGCTTTGTGATTCGGAAAATAGTAAATGTTTACTTTTTCTTTCCAGTTGCTGTCATCCTCACCTAATCGTATTCCTAGTAGCAGACTGCATCAGATCAAAAGGGTAAATTTTACTTACTAGCTCAGATTGGAAATTTTTTGGATTTTACATTTTTATTTTTATTTTAAAGATTTAGATATTAAAATGAGTTGGGATGCAACTCTGGTTAGTTGGAGACAGATTATAATTCTTCTGGAGTGTGCAGATAAAATATACAAGCGGCATGAATATTCTACTCTACTGTGATTATGTCAATGAGGTAGAAAAGTCTTTTTAATTTATTTGAAGCCGAGAACTTTGTGGATAAAAATTACAGTGTGTGGAAGAGTTAATATTTTGTCAGTGATCCTACCTTTTTAGCACATATGTTTGTCTTTACAGGAAGAAGGCCTGGATATGATGAACAGAGAAACTGCACATGAAAGGTTAGTGCTTTGCAAGAGCAGGGCCTACCTAGCCTAATAACTGTCTTGTTTGTAAACACTGATGGCCCTTCCCTTTGTTTGTTTTAGGGAAATGCAAACGGCAATGCAGATAAGCCAATCATGGGATGAGAGCTTGAGCCTGGTAAAGTTTGCTTATTTCTGTTTGGTTTTCATTTTCTAGAAACTTTTATGTTGTTCACTGGCTTCATTAATTTTTTCGCATGCTTCTGTCCCCTTCTACTTCCAAATTGATATTTGTTTTTTGATCTCTGCTTTTCCAACAGAATATTAGAGTCTGTACCTTTCTCTTTGGAAAATCTGGGTGTGTTATCGTAGTAAATAAGAGCTGTGATGTGCTGAATTTATTTTGAGGAGATGACACTTTATGTTTACAGAGTGACAGTGATTTTGACAAGCCGGAGAAATTATATTCTCCTAAGAGAATTGACTTCACTCCAGTTTCTCCAGCACCTTCACCCACCAGGGGATTTGGAAAGGTAGGATAATTGACAGGATATTAAGTCTATTTCACAAACTGAGCTGTTTACTCTAAAACACATACAAATCACACCACTTTTAAAGTACCCAATGCCTTGAAGGAAAATCAATGAAAATCTATGGCAGTAATTTGGAAAATATACATACATATATGTAATTTAGTTATGAGACACACAGACAGCCAAGCAATTCTAAGGAAATTGTTTCTGTCATTTTGCAAAGAACCTTTTGAAAATGGCTGTGGGTCTGGTATGGTGGCTCGTACCTGTAATCCCAACTCTTTGGGAGGCCAAGGCGGGAGGATCACTTGAACTCAGGAGGTCGAGAGCAGCCTGGGCAACATGGTGAGACCCCATCTCTACATTAAAAAAAAAAAAAAGATACAAAAAAATTAGTCAGGCATGGTGGTGCACACCTGTAGTCCTAGCTCATCAAGAAGGTGGGGCAGGAAAATGGCTTGAGCCCAGGAGTTTGAGGCTGCAGTAAGCTATGATTGCATCCCTGCACTCCAGCTTGAGCAAAAGAGAGACCCTGTCTCTAAGAAAAAAAAAAAGGTAAGAAAGAAAACTGGAGTGCTAGAACTATTTTAATATTGAATATGTTTTTTTCTAGTAATGTTTTTCACCATTCTTACAGATGTTTGTGAGCAGCAGTGGGTTGCCACCAAGTCCAGTTCCCAGTCCAAGACGATTTTCAAGGTAAGCAAACTTGAATTTTAAATGTGGTTGAAGTACCATTCATTACATTTATCTCTCAGATTAGCTTTTTGTGGCTGGGCGCGGTAACTCATGCCTGTAATCCTACCACTTTGGAAGGCCGAGGCTGGTGGATCACCTGAGGTCCAGAGTTCAAGACCATCTTGGCCAACATGGTGAAACCTCGTCTCTACTAAAAATAGAAAAATTAGCTGCGCCTGGTGGCAGGCGCCTATAATCCCACTTACTCGGGAGGCTGAGGCAGGAGAATCGCTTGAACCAAGCAGGCGGAGGTTGCAGTGAGCTGAGATCGCATCATTGTACTCCAGCCTGGGCAACAGAGCAAAAACTGTCTCAAAAAAAATATATATATATTTTTCCCAATATTTCACTGTGAAATTTTCAGACATCAAAAGTGAAAGAATTTCACAGTGAACACCCATATACCCACTGCCTATAATCTACAGCGAACACCCATATACCCACTGCCTATAATCTACCATTAACATTTTACCAGAGTTTTTTCTTTTTTTTTTTCTTTTTAATTTGAGACAGAATCTCGCTGTGTTGCCAGGCTAGAGTGCAGTAGCGCAAACTCAGCTCACTGAAACCACTGCCTCCCGAGTTCAAGCAATTCTCCTGCCTCAGCCTCCCGAGTAGCTGGGATTACAGGCATGCACCACCACACTCGGCTAATTTTTGTATTTTAGTAGAGATGGGGTTTCACCATGTTGGCCAGGATGGTCTTGATCTCTTGACCTTGTGATCCGCCCACCTTCGCCTCCCAAAGTACTGGGATTACAGACATGAGCCACAGCGCCTGGCCCCAGAGTTTTTTTTAGGGGGGATTTAATGCTGATTTATATTTAGTGGGGACACACACACACACACACGCACGCACACACACCACAATAATCCTTTTTAAGAATAAGGAAGAAATGTTAAAGTTCATAGACTAGTCAAATTCAATTTCGCTCCTGTTGCCCAGGCTGGAGTGCAGTGGTACAATCTCAGCTCACTGCAACCTCTGCCTCCCGGGTTCAAGTGATTCTCCTGTCTCAGCCTCCTAGGTAGCTGGGATCACAGGCATGCACCACCACGCTTGGCTAATTTTTTGTGTTTTTCATAGAGATAGGGTTTCACCATGTTGGTC
>NW_016822950.1:24152-25946 GCF_001698545.2 Rhinopithecus bieti | reverse complement strand
GTTTGTTCTTGCTTGATCTTTTTTCATTCTAAGAATCTTACACAGTTTTAAGTTCAAAGTTACTAATTTTCTACTGGAGTATAGACAGGCTCATGAATTAAATTGTCTTGAACATTCCGTTTTCAAGCTCAGATGAAGAGCTTCAGAACCAAGGAATGTGTATGTTTTAAATAAAATCAGAGCCTGATTTTAAAGGAGCTTATTCTAACTTAGGGTTTTACTCTTTGTACTCCTGGTAGCAAAATGTTAGGCAGTATCCCTGTTGGTGCAAAGTTTTTCTATTAGCAATTCCGAGAAAATCTGTAGGATTGAGGTGGTCAGTACAACACAAATTTTGTGAATTGAGTAAGATTTGCTTTTGATTACAGATGTGTTTTCAAACTTATCTTTTTAATCTTCATTTTCATTAAATAGTGTGAAAGCAACTTTTTACTTATACACTACTTATCATTTTTTAACCAGTTTGACACCATCTTAGGAAATGTTCAGATATCAAAATGTATAAAACCAATAGGCCTTGCTAACCATGTAGCATACAATATTCACTGTGAGTTTCCGCTATTTGGGAATTCTTTATCTCTACTGTGGTCAGCCTTGCTTCATTTTGCCTGACGCAGTCAGTGTTCTACTGTCCTGTTAATGTGAATATGTCCATAGCACGCTGTGGATAATGAGTGAGAAGTTTTTTAGGGCTGCCGACTTTTTGGTTGAGTTTATGTGGAAGCATATTTCTTCCACGTTAAAGCACATGGGAAAATAGTTGTAAGCAGTGGTTTGAAGAAGTATTCTGAGCTTTGGTTAAACAAAGGTCATCCTATTTTAGCACCACGCCTGTATTTGTAAAATTGTTTTATAGTAGCATCATCTCTTTCTGTTTTAGGTGAAATGGAGACAGAAAGTCAGCCCAAGAGACTCTTCCAAGGCACTACCAATATGTTATCTCCAGATGCTGCGCAATTGTCTGATCTCAGTTCATGGTAAAAAATGAAATAAAATGAAAAGTATATTAGAGTATAATCCATTTTAAAAGAGCCACATGGAAAGTATATTGGGATAATTTAAAATATTTTCAACTTCTTATCCATGCTCCCATGAAGGGGAAATCTCTGTGGAGGATAATGTGAAAAAACAGATTATTTTAAAGTCAAGAGTATTTCATTTGGAAATGTATATGTGTTTCTGACACCTTCGCTTTCATTCCCAGCTCCTGTTAGGTCAGCCTGTCATTAGTTGCCAATGGTGTGGCAGTGCCAGCTGCTGGCTGGTGTGAGAAAGAGTCTCCGGGTGGCTGTGGGTAATGTGTACTGATTGTAGCTGCTCTGCCTGCATTTTGTATCCAGTCCTTTCAACTTAGCAGAGAATACCAGGATTCTCTTAAGCATAGTATTCTCTGATTAGCATTATCTATTGTTCTCTTTTTGAAAATTATGAAATATTTTGTCACAGTGCTAAGGTTTCATTTTTATAATAACATTTCCTGATTCTTACGGTCTAGTCACACACATGTTTTTTAAATCTTACTCATCCTAGTTTAGGTCTTTAAGGGCCTTCAGTGTTTTCATGAGAACGTTAACTTCTTTTCCTATACCTGAAGTTGAGCACTTGCGTGCTTATATATATGTTGGAAGGAAGGGGAAGGAATAAGTAGCAGTGACCAGTTAATATTTTGAAATCTTTCAGTATGTTCTGATCAGCTCACTGAATACTTGTGTAATCAATTGTGTACTGTTTTCAGAATTGTTTTGTTCCCTAAATTTTACAGCTGAGGATTTTTTTTTTTTTTTTTTTTTTTTT
>NW_016822950.1:14065-20078 GCF_001698545.2 Rhinopithecus bieti | reverse complement strand
AAAAAAAAAAAAAAAACACTCCTGTCCTCAGCATGACTGCGGACTGATATTTAAATATGTGATCTCAAAAACTTAGAGGTTATTCAGAAGGATAATACTAGGACCCTTAAGGTAAGATAGTAGAGACCAGAGAACATGCCATATATATCAGTTTAACCCACAGCAAGGGGTGTGGGGATGCCCTACAGTCATACCTTATACCAAAATCTGTGCTAGGCTTGATAGGACTGTGACTAATTTCTAATGCATTTACCTGCCTGTCATTAATCTGATAGGACCCAGCTTATTGACTAGACAAGGCACCAAGTGGCTCAGCCAGATGGGGTGATGGCATGAATCACACTGGACATCCTACCTTTGTTATTACTTTATCATTGGACTGCTTTAATGAGTCACTCATACTTCATCCTTAGTTTTTCTAGACAGAGGGCATTACCTTAAGTCATCAGTACTTTTGGTTGTGTGGTTCAAATATTGCCTCAATATGTATATTCAGTGGCTGGAACGCATTCGTTCGGTTTTGATTCAGGGATTCCTATGTCCAATTTGAATTGTCTAGATCCTTTTTTACTGTTGTCTGGCTTTCGGCCATTAGTGTAAGTAAGGTTCATTAGCACTTCCATCAGGGCTTAAGCTAGGAAAGAAAGAAGAGATGAACTCAAATTAGTCCAGACCTCGTTGCTTTTAGAAGCTCTGGTAGAAGAGTTAATAGTAGACTCTGTGAAAATTACTTTTGTGCAGTGATGTTGCTGTGGGTTAAAAAATCATGTAAGTTTACTTGACATGGATAGAATAACAATGAGTGATTTGTGACGTGAAGTCTCTGCTTCCATGACCATGAGTAGTTGTGCCAGATTAATTCAAATGGAAACTAGATTTTAGTTAAGTGAAAATGTCTGGTTAAAGATTTACCAAGTTCTGAATCTAAATTGCAGTGGAGACTAAATGTAAGTGTGCTATTTTCTGTTAATTAACAAAATTATATACATTTATATTTTAATAATAGGGAAGACATTCTGAGATGAAATATTCAGGGCTTTTTTTTTTTCTGCTTCTCCATTAGCTTATGTCTCTTAAGGTAAATCAGCAGTGTTAGAAGCCAGATTTCACTGCATGAGTCCTGTTGTGTGTTTTTGAATGAATACAGGATTCACCCAAGCAAGCAGGCCTTATTACAAATGGAATCTTTTAACCCAGGGCTCACCGTAAGTCTGGTGGTTGGAATAAAGAATTCTTTATTTATATTCAGATTATCTGCTTGGTGGCCAAGTTTTAATCTAAGCCCATTTCTTCCTGCCAAGTAGCATAGAGCGTGTCCTTCGGCTGCCCGGCCAATATGTGCTTTAGGAAAGTAAATTCATTTTAATATTAGTCTAGGCAAAAACCTGCAGGAGGAAAAATCGCTTATGTTCCAAAGGCAAATAGAAAGGTCTTTTGATTTTCCAATGCCTTGGATTATCTGTGCAACTTTCTTTCAGTAGTTTGAGTAATTCATATTTTAGATCCATTTTGCCGTTTGGTTGAAAAAATATCGGAGCCAGCTAAAATTTCCAAACTTCTTACTTAAAAGTGGTATTATTAATGATGCATTTGACAGCAGTGAGTGTAGAGTAGGAGTAGTGTGGAATATACTGTTTCCATTTTTACTTTTACTTTTCTGAAGCCTATTTGTAATCTGTCTCCACCTAAAAACAATCCACAAACAAGAGAATGAAATGACATTTCAAAGAAAAGTAGACGAGTAGAGAAGCAAGGGTGGGGGTGATATATTTCATTGAGGGTAGTACAGGGCCCAGAAACTTTCTAATGTACCATAGATTACTTTTAACACTAGAAATACATTAACTTGGAAATTCAGAAAAATGATAATATTAAAGACTCCTAACATTTTCGGCTCAGCATGTTAGACTGGAATGGGCCTTTTCAAAGGAGCTAGTGACCAAAGTTAAAACTAGAACACATGTTTCCTGATTTCCATAATTCCTTCTCCAATTCTGTGCTTTTTTCCTTTTCAAAAATAAAAAGTGTCTGTGTAAATTCTAAAACTGCCCAATTACCTCTCCCGCTTTGTCTGTCACTGTGTTTTCTTCACTCTCTATACCCCAGCCACAATAGTCTGTTTTTGTTTGGTTCCTAGAACTACCCTTGCTTCCTCCCAAGTCTTAACTAGTTAATGCCTGCCCATCCTTCAGATGATAGCAAATATCATCTCTGGGGAACCTTTTCTCATTCCTCCGAATTAGATTAGGTTACCCATGTTATATATTCTCATAGCCCCTTGTATCTTTCCTTTATCACTTTTATTGCAAATTATAATTACATATTTATTAGCATGGTTATTTAAATGTCTGTCTCCTGCACAATACTGTAAATTCAATGAGGGCTGGGACCACGTCTGTTTTAAACACCGTATTTCTAATATCTAGTGTGCTTCCTGCACTTGGCAGACAGTAAATATTAGAATAAGTGAATGATTGAATTCAGGGCAAATATAAAGCATAGATCTTATTATTGGATTGATGGAAATCAAAGCCAGAAAGGCAGCTTGATGCCAGACTGAAAAAGGCTCTCAGTTCCCCGCTGAAGTATGGAGCCAGATTCATGAGTCAGGCGAGGTTGATGGTTGGGAACAGTGAGCCCCTGGGCTGGATAGGGAAGGAATCCCTGGGCTGGGTATAGAGGTGCTTGATGTCCAGATCTGGAGTTTTACTGGAAGGATAGGAACAGGTGCCAGTTGTCAGGATAAAGAGGCAACAGACAATGGGTACTGAGACCATGAGTGTAGATTATTCATTGTAGAAGCTTAACTGGAGAATAACTGAAGGGATCAAAGAAAGGGACTCTTCTAGAAATTGACCTTTGGGTTTTGAAAGCAAGAAGAAAGGAAACAGTGTAAGGAATTATAAATCGCATAGAATTGGAGGGGAAACCATTTAAAATGTGTTTGAATTGAAGGCCCTTTGGGACTGGGAAAGTGATCAACTCTAGGGGAGTTGAAAGACTTTGTTTTAGAATAGAGGAACTATGAGGCAGTGTACTTCATCGAACACCTCTGATAGTCCGAGTATGGTTACCTCAGTAAGTAACTACTCCTCTTGCTCCAAGCCTGATGGGAAGATAAAAAGATAAACATAAGGATAGAAATTTCTTGAGCTGAAGTGAAGTGAAGGAACTCCCTCCCAAAAACCATGGCATGTCAAGAGGAACGTTTATTGTAGGTTGGATGGTCTGATGCCTCCAGGGGGGACAATCAAATGATACAGGACCTCGAAGAGTCTTACTTTGGATTTTTGTAGCTTTATAATGTAGTATATTATGTAGTTCATTGCTGTGGCTTTATGCTTTTTTATTATTTACAAGTGATCTACTGATTTGTGAGCTCTTGAAACTGTGTCATTGCATGTTACGTTTACCCTGATAGTTGCATTTGCTTATAATTCTTTTTGCTTTGTCTTCAGTTCAGATATTTTGGATGGCAGTAGTAGCAGCAGTGGCTTATCCTCAGACCCGCTGGCTAAAGGCAGCGCTACCACAGAGTCTCCAGTAGCATGCTCCAATTCATGCTCTTCGTTCATCTTGATGGATGATCTCTCACCCAAGTGACTTAACCATTTCTGATTCAACGTTTTAACTGCTGTTTCCTACATAAAATGTTTAGTGGGGAACGCAGAGAACTTTGATCCATAATGAGGATTAAAGTTTTACAGATTTCACCCATTCTGATGCTATTATTACTCTTTGGCATCTCTCTTCTCCAAATTTCAATTTTGTGAGCCTAATGACCTTAGCTAATAATCTGGTTTTGCTGATCTCATTTTGGATTTAGTGATTAAATCTCAACTGCTCATTTTTGATTGCTTAGAGGAATTTTTTTTCTTAGTGCCTCAACACCTATTTTGAGTTTATACATTTAAGAAAGGCACTGATACGTATTGCCTTTAATGGTTCTTTTCCGCAGCAGTGATATGACAGATTTGATCAGAAATTCTCTTGCTTGAGAGATTTTTTTTTTTGTTCTTCATTGACTACATAGTTTCAAATCTCTATTTCATGATATATAAATTGCTTTTAATTATATTAAATTTTATTTTCTGCATCAGCTTAAAGTACATTATTTTGTTTCCCTTTCCTGTTTGAGCCGCTTATGCCATTTCTCACAGAGGGGAAGAAATACATAGTTGCTTTCATTACCCTTATTGCTTCTTTGCTGTTGGGGTGTGTGAAGTGAGCATTGATTTTAGTGCTGAGAATGTAAATGGACTTACAGGATGCTTGGATTAGTCACCACAGGTTCTTATGACTTTGCTACCACAGTTGATATATTTCTCCTCAAACCTGTTGCCCTAAGGAATATATAAAATATTGTTGATATTTCTAGGTGGTGTTATCAAGGAGAAGAAATTCCTGCCTTGACCCGATGTGTGGAGCATCTACAAATGAATGAATAGTTATTTACACACAAACCACTGTGTACAAAAGCGTCCATGGAGCTGTCAGTGTCTCGGGTGGCATTATGAGGCCTCAGGTGCCTTGGGGTACATTGTCATGCTATAAGGGATGTATATCATAAGGTATGGTGGAAGAGGGGCCTTATGTGTATGATTGCCACATACTGTTTCTGTTGCTGCTTTTTTTCCGATTCCTTTTTGTCATTGGATTTGTTTGTTTTGTCATGTGGTGAATGGTGTTTCAGTTAATTGTGTTGCCGCCAGAATCAGAATCCAGTTCTTGTTCATACTGCCTTATAGTTATTGTGTTGCCACCAGAATCAGAATCCAGTTCTTGTTCATACTGCCTTGTAGTGAGGGCAGTTTAATATCTACAAAGAAGCTTTTAGGAGCTGAAGAAGTCAATGTGATTGTGCGTTCTGCTTTTAAGAAGCTGTTTCAGCTATGAACTGTGTACATGCTATAAGTGTGAAGTACCATAAGTTATTTAATTTTTAAAAGAGGAAACTCCTGAGTGAGCTGTTTAAGAAATCTGAGTGTAATCTATTGTTACGTTATTTATAACTAGGTAAAATTGTCTGTCGTGATAGATTTCTTTTAATGTTCAGATATTGTGGTTGGGTTGTCTATATTTAATATGCAGATTTGCCTGCTGGAATCATCATAATCCATTTTAAAGTGAATGTAAGAAATGAAAACTACTGCATTTGTGTCTTTTGAAGGCAAAGATCCTTGGATTTTAAAGGAAGATTATGTGCTTTGAAGGCACTCAGAGACTGGTAATAGCATATGGCTTGAAGGGAAACCCATTCTCTTTCAATTACAAGAGAGCATCACTTAGCGTGCAGTAGTTCTGTTATAGCATCCGATGTGTCCTTTATTTTAAATTGTAACCATAACAGCCACTAATGGCTTTATTTCTTGTATTGCTCTCATCTGGGAAAAGTCTACTTCTTCAAACGTAACATAAATATATCTATTATGAAGCTTGTCCCCTAGTATGCCATTATAAAGAAAAAATTCTTCGATGGTATGCAGTGTATCTATTCTGTTTGTAAAGGATCATGTCAAAATGTTCTGCCTCTATAATGATAATAGATGGTTTTGTCTTTCAGGAGATTTATCCACCTACTGTCTTCTTTGCCTTAAAGGGACACTTGGCCATCATTTTTAGACTCAAACTTAACACTGTTAAGAAATAACTGAAATATGATGGTACTTACATTAATTTTTGAAATTCAATGGTGGGATAGAATTAGGTCAGGAAATGGAAATTGTTCCAATGGTGTGAGAACTAGGAGATAAGATGATTCACTTTATTATTTAAACCAAGCTTCATTTTTAGTTTTTGTTGTTTAAATGAACTGGAAAGTTAAGTTTTTGCAGGGATTGTTTTGAAATAAAGAGATACGCTAACTCACAGATGAACTTTGTTGATAAGACCCCTTTATTTTTATATAAAGTCTAATATTTGAAAAGTGATTGTTATAAAGTAAAATTCTCTCTTCCTATTCTAATATATATCATATATTTCAGGCTTCTATTTGAAAACAGGTATAAGAGAT
>NW_016822950.1:3423-13925 GCF_001698545.2 Rhinopithecus bieti | reverse complement strand
TGTCCTTCGTTCTTATTAATTATCATTTTCTGCCCTTATATCCCAATAGTTTATTCTCTGTGTCTAATTGCAGGTCAACTTTTGAATAAAAGGATATCAGAAACACAAAAGAACTAATAGCTATGTTGAAGTTGGGGCTGTTTGCAAAAATGAAGTGAAACCTCTCCACATAATCAAATTTTCAAGAGTATTTTGTAGAATTTGACAATTTAGAAGGTTCTTGCCAGGGTCATACATCTTTCTTCCTCGTTTTCAATTTAGTTTATCTTGTTAAATTTTTTACATATTGATAAGCCTCTATAAATTATTTTTAGAACAAGATTGGGGTGGATAAACAGACAAAAAGGTCCGGGCATGGTGGCTCACGTCTGTAATCCCAGCACTTTGGGAGGCCGAGGTGAGCAGATCACGAGGTCAAGAGATCAAGACCATCCTGGCCAACATGGTGAAACCCCATCTCTACTAAAATACAAAATTAGCTGGGCATGGTGGCGTGCACCTGTAGTCCTAGCTACTCAGGAGGCTGAGGCAGGAGAATCGCTTGAATCCGGGAGGCTGAGGTTGCAGTGAGCCAAGATTGTGCCACTACATTCCAGCCTGGTGACAGAGCGAGACTCCGTCTTAAAAAAAACAAAAAACAAAACCAGGCAAAAGCCTTTTATGTATGATTCAGATTATTAAGTTTTATCCTCAGTTTCTTTTTTATTTTTATTTTTTTTGAGGCAAAGTTTTGCTCTTGTTGCCCAGGCTGGAGTGCAGTGGCACAATCTTGGCCCACTGCAACCTCTGCCTCCTGGATTCAAGCAATTCTTCCTGCCTGAGTCTCCTGAGTAGCTGGGACTACAAGCGCCCGCCACCACGCTCGGCTAGTTTTTGTATTTTTTAGTAGAGATGGGGTTTCATCATATTGGCCAGGCTGGTCTCAAACTCCTGACCTCAGGTGATCTACCTGCCTCGGCCTCCCCAAAGTGCTGGGATTACAGGCGCAAGCCACCGCGCCTGGCCCTATCTTCAGTTTTTAAGAAATACATGAACTACCTTATTTTAAAATACATTTTGGGCCGGGTGCAGTGGCTCACACCTGTAATCCCAACACCTGGGGAGGCCAAAGCGGGTGGATTGCTTCAGGCCAGGAGTTTGAGACCAGCCTGGGCAACATGGCAAATCCTCGTCTACTAAAATTACAAAAATTAGCTGGGTATGGTGGCATGCGCCTGTAATCCCAGCTACTTGGGAGGCTGACGCTTGAACCTGGAAGGCAGAGGTTGCAGTGAGCTGAGATCGCACCACTGCACTCCAGCCTGGGTGACAGAGCAAGACTCTCTCAAAAAAACAAACAAAAACAACTTTACATTTTGAAATTTGAAATAATTTCAGACTTACAAAAAATTTGCAAGAGTAGCTCAAATAACTCCTATATATCCTTCACCCAGGTTCCTCAATTGTTAACATTTAATCACATTTGCTTTGTCTGTCTGTCTCTCTCCTTCTATATACGCATTACCATTCTGCTTCTCCCTGTGTCTCTCTGTGTGGGGGGGGATGTATATATATATATACACACACACACACACACATATTTTTTTTCTGAATCATCTGAGAATGAATTATAGTTACGATGCCCCATTGCCCTTATATGCTTCAGCATAAATTTCTTAAAAGACAAAGACATTCTACATAACCACATTGTAACTATCAAAATCAGAAAATTAACTGACACAAAACTGCCATCTATTAGTGGCTCGCACATGTAATCCCAGCACTTTGGGAGGCTGAGGTGAGAGGATCGCTTAAGTCCATGAGTTTGAGACCAGCCTGGGCAACATAGCAAGACCCTGTATCTATATATTTTTTAGATTTATTCTTAAAACTACCACCGTATATCTGTCTAATCTCACAGACGCCCATTGCGTTTGCCTATAGTGTGATAATGCCGGTTTTTGGCAAAATGGGAAAAGATCGTTTTTTTTTTCTTCTGGAGGAGGAGGGAGAACTTTCTTTCTAGTAAATTACACCCTCACGCAGTAGCTACTACAAGCCTCGGAGAACCCAGGACGTTAACCTTGACCTTGTTCTTACTTTCATATCCTTGCATATAATCTCTTCAGCATGACTTCATTCTGTTTCTTGAGATACACCTTCGTTGCCCTTGTCAAGGAGGAACAATACTAGACATAGTTAGCAAGACAGATTTTATTCAGACTACTTCAGTAGGGGAGACCCCTGTTTCTTCTGGAGGAGGCACATGGTGTTACTTTGTCCTGTTACTAGTGATAACCTTGATCCCTTGGATAAGGTAGTGTCTAGTGTCTTTTTCCCATTGAAATTAAAGTATTTTGTGTACTTTGAGACTATAAATATCCTGTTTCCTCATTAAACTTTGACCCCCTAGTTTTAACATTCATTGATCTTTTTTGTCTGATGGTATTATGATGGCTGCCTGATAGTATCATGATGACTACCTAATGCTGGCTCTAATTCCATCATTAATTTATTAGTTGACATTCTACTGTAAAGAAGAACACACTCTCCTCCACCACTTTGCATCAGTGTGGACTCATGGACTCCCGTTTTAGTTAGTGAGTTTTAATTCATTACCATGATTGTTTTGATATTCAAGTTGCCTCAGATTTGGAAAATGAGGGCCCCTCCAACTCGTCCCTATGTCCTTTGGACAAATCAGTTTCTGAGCAGTATTTTACTTTTCTGACTCAAGATGTCCCAGATTCATACTTTCCTTGCCCCAGCCACTGGGATCAGCCATTTCTCTAAGTAGCCCCTTGATTCCTTTTAATAGAGAACAGTGTTTAAAAACCAAGGTGGGGAACTAGGTATATTATTGCTATTGGGGCATCATTGTTTAAAGGCCTCAGAGCACAGAGAAAAACACGTGCGTATATATGCCATGTAAATGTATATACACATCTATATTTGTTTAGTTCAAACTATACCTCTGAGTTCAAACTATACCTCTGATTCCAATTCAATACCACAGGGTTCATTCCAGTGTTTATCTCGGTGTAATTACTCCTTTCTCCTGTGTGTACCCAATTTCCTACCCTGCCAGCTGGCTACCCAGCCTGCCTCCTCAGCCCCATCCATCTCCTTGGCTCTGACCCTGATGGTCTGCCAGTCTTGGCTGCCTGGATGGAAGGAAGGAAAGAGGATCTAAGTCCTCAAGTTTTTTTTTTTTTTTTTTTTTTTTGAGACGGAGTCTCGCTCTGTTGCCCAGGCTGGAGTGCAGTGGCCGGATCTCAGCTCACTGCAAGCTCTGCCTCCCGGGTTTACGCCATTCTCCTGCCTCAGCCTCCCGAGTAGCTGGGACTACAAGCGCCCGCCACCTCGCCCGGCTAGTTTTTTGTATTTTTTAATAGAGACGGGTTTCACCGGGTTAGCCTGGATGGTCTCGATCTCCTGACCTTGTGATCCGCCCGTCTCGGCCTCCCAAAGTGCTGGGATTACAGGCTTGAGCCACCGCGCCCGGCCTAAGTCCTCAAGTTTTAAATATCCCTGGTTCACACCCACCCCAACCACCACAAGCTCCTTATCTTCTGTGCTTGACTGTTCACAGCTTGGGAATTTCTTACATTCATCAATTTAACAAATATTTATTGAGCCCTGTGCTGTGAACTGTAAATGCAGATTAACTTCATGCCTTTGGCCGGGCACAGTGTCTCATGCCTGTAATCCCAGGACTTTGGGAGGCCAAGGTAGGTGGATCACCTGAGGTCAGGAGTTTGAGACCAGCCTGGCCAACATGGTGAAACCCTGTCACTACTAAAAATACAAAAATTAGCTCGGTGTGGTGGCGTGCCCCTGTAGTCCCAGCTACTCAGGAGGCTGAGGCAGGAGAATTGTTTGAACCTGGGAGGCGGAGGTTGCAGTGAGCCAAGATCATGCCACTGCACTCTAGCCTGGGCAACAGAGTGAGACTCCGTCTCAAAAAATAAAATTAAAAAAAAAAGCATGCCTTCAAGGAGAGCAGTAGAGCAGAATAGTCAGGTACACTGATTACTGGAAGCACTGACAGAGTGTGTTGGGGAGCATCAAGGGTGAACACTCCCCCTCCCCCGATGCTTCCCAGAAGAGGGAACACTAAGGCTGAATCTTGAAGAATAAACTTGGCATGAGTCAAGGAGGTAGAGTGAAATAAGATACAGGTGAGAAGAGCGCTAAAGCACCGTTACAGAAATGCTAGTAATTTGCTAATATAGGAGATGAGGCTGGAGAGGAAAACAGACCTTACTTGTTCTTTGGGGATTTAGGAGTCTTTAGCTTATGTAGGTGGAAGCTATAGCTGTAGATGTAAACAGGGAGATCATCCAGACAAGAAGGTTAGGGACAAAATCCCGACAATCATCAGCATTTAAGAGCTGACGGATCACGAGGTCAAGAGATCGAGACCATCCTGGCCAACATGGTGAAACCCCGTCTCTATTAAAAATACAAAGATTAGCTTGGCGTGGTGGTGCATGCCCGTAGTCCCAGCTACTCGGGAGGCTGAGGCAGGAGAATTGCTTGAACCCGGGAGGCAGAGGTTGCAGTGAGCCGAGATTGTGCCACCTCACTTCAGCCTGGCAACAGAGCGAGACTCCATCTCAAAAAAAAAAAAAAAAAAGGCCGACTGAAGATAAGAAGGGATGGCCTAGATGAAGCAGCTAACAGTATCAGTGAACCATAAGGAGGGAGTGGTCTACAGAGTCAATTGAAATGAGGACTGAAATTTTCCCATTAGATCTTAAAATTAGAAGGTCCTCTGGAGGCTCTCATTAGTGTACTGTTAGTGAGGCTGAAGGAGCCAAAGTTGAACTGCAGTGGCTTAAATAAGCGGGGACTTAGGAGATGGAGACAGGAGGGTATGTTATAGTCTATGTCCATCTGCCAACTTCCTTTTTTTCCCTTCTTTTCTTTCCCAACCCTTGCTCAATCATAATACAAACTCTCCCGTTTTTTCCTTCTGTATCCTCAGCAGCTAGCATCCTATCCGAAATAGGATAGTCACTCAATAAAATTCTGTTGAACTAAGTAACCCCTCACTATCCTATCGGAAATAGAACAGTCACTTAATAAAATTTTGTTGAACTAAGTAACCCCACGCTATCCTATCTGAAATAGAACAGTCACTCAATAAAATTTTGTTAAACTAAGTAACCCCACGTTATCCTATCTGAAATAGAATAGTCACTCAATAAAATTTTGTTGAACAAGGTAACCCCACGCTCTAACCTATAGAGGGAGTAAAAGAAAGTCACTCTCACCTATAGAGGGAGCTGAAAGAAAACCACAGGGAGTGTTAACCTATAGGAGAAGCTGAAAGAAAGTCACTAGGGAATGAACCTATAGGAGAAGCTGAAAGTAAATCTCCGGGGAAGTGTTAACCACACACTCTCACCTCTAGGAGGAGGGTGAAGCTTCTTGTCTTCCAGACATTCCCGAGGAAAACTTGCACGAGGAGTCTGTCAAGGAGTGCCACCCTTTGGTAATCTTTATTAATATATACCTAATATGTACCTTCTGTTTGTGGCATGTGATACTGATGTTCCATTTATTATAGTGATAGGAAGCTTTTTATTACAGTAAACCTGGCAAGTCGTATAGTAAAGGAAAAGTGACTTAATTAAAATACATCTTGAGTAAATGATAGAACGAATGATCCATAGCCAGATATGACCCAAATCTTAAAATATACATAATTACTTTGATCCAGGAAAGTGTTGGGTCACAGTGGTGTGTGGAACTGTCTGTATGAAGAAGTTAGAAGCTGTGGAATCTGTGTGGAATGCTCTTGCCGGGTTCTTTTTAGATTTCCTCTTTTTTGGGATTCTGCACTTTTCCTTTCCCTTTTCTTTTCTCTTTCTTTTTTCTTTTTTTTTTTTTTCGGAGTTTCTTTCTTGTTGCCCAGGCTGGAGTGCAGCGGCGCCGTCTCAGCTCACTGCAACCTCCGCCTCCCGGGTTCAAGCAATTCTCCTGCCTCAGCCTCCTGAGTAGCTGGGATTACAAGCACCCACCACCATGACCGGCTGATTTTTGTATTTTTAGTAGAGACAGGGTTTCACCATGTTAGCCAGGCTGGTCTCGAACTCTTCACCTCAGGTGATCTCCCTCCCTCAGCCTCCCAAAGTGCTGGGATTACAGGCGTGAGCCATCGCGCCCAGCCTGTTCTGTACTTTTCTTCTTCTGTGAGGCGTGGTAAGAGAGGTCAGGAACCTCTCTCCTTCAGCTTCTAGGGGGAACTGGAGTGTGGCTGAGGTAAAGTGGGGCTAAAGAGCACTTCAGGTCTGGTTTGCTTACCTATCTTTTCTGACTAAAAAAGTGGTTAGAACTCCAGAGCTAATGTCAGCATGCAGCCCTCAGAGAAAGAAGCTTCTAGTCTGGATCACTGAGGCCTGCCTTCTTTGGCCAAGAGGAATTTTTCATCTAGGGCCCCTGATGACTACTGAAGTAGTCTGGGGTGAAAGCCCTAGTGCTTTGAATCTGCCCTCTAAGCATCCATCTCCCTCAGAGACCTGTGGGTTGTGGGGAGGAAGAAGGGAAGAGGGGCTGTGGCTGTTGTAGGTGAGGGGTTAAGAATTCTAGAATTTGTAATCTTGATCATGTATCTTTCTACCTCAGAGACAAAATTAACATCTCATAACAGTGGTTTAATTTCTTTGTTTTTTCATCTTTATTCATTTGTATTCATTTTTGAATTATGGAGGAGAAAAGCTTATTATAAGAAGTTGAACCCTCATAGAAGTATGCAAAGTAAAAAATACTCCCCCTCCAGCCTTTTCATCTATAATGTAATAGTTTGATTTGTGTGCCTAATTATCTTTTTCTTTTCTTTTCTTTTTTTTTTCTTGTTTTTCTTTTTCTGAGATAGAGCCTCACTCTGTCGCCCAGGCTGGAGTGCAGTGGCGTGATCTCGGCTCACCACAACCCCTGCCGCCCAGCTTCAAGTGATTCTCCTGCCTCCCGAGTAGCTGGGATTACAGGCGCCTGCCACTGTGCTCGGCTAATTTTGTATTTTAGTAGAGACGGGGTTTCACCATGTTGGCCAGGCTGGTCTTGAACTCCTGACCTTGTGATCCTCCCACCTCAGCCTCCCAAAGTCCACAGTGCTGGGATTACAGGTGTGAGCCACCGCGCCTGGCCCTAGTTATCTTTTTCTATACATAGGCGAACATATTTCTAATAGATGCACATGCATATTTTAAATTTTTTATTGAAATGTAATGTATATACAAAAAGTGTACAGGTTGATGAATTATCACAAACTAGATCTTCTGGGAGAATGTTCTGTGTGACCTGGGTGATGGTTACATGGGTTTATTCATTTGTGATAATTCCTGCAGAGTAAATGGCTGAAAATGAACAGTAGGGAGCAGCTCAAGAGTTCTGGAATGTTCTCTATGGACCTGGGTGATGGTTACTTGGGTTGATTCAGTTTGTGATCATTCATAGAGTGAATGACTAGAAGTTGTCATTTGGGGGTGCCTCAACAGTTTTGGAATGTTCTATGTGACCTGACTGATATTTGCTTAGGTTCACTTTTTCAGCATTCATAGAGTGAATGACTGGAAGTAGGTATTGTGGGGCACCTCAAGAGTTCTGGAATGTTCTCTGTGGACCTGGGTGATGGTTACTTGGGTTGATTGCATTTGTGATCATTTATAGCGTGAATGACTGGAAGTGGGCATTAGAGGGTGCTTCAAAAATTCTCGAATGCTCTGCACTGAGGTAGGTGATGGTTTATGGGTTCATTTTTAGCAATTGTATGAACATTCCATAATTTAACCCTCAAATGATCATTGAGGTTCTTTATAATTTATTAGTATACACAAGTAAATGTTGTTATTCATTTAAATTTGTCTGCTTCTGTATGTATTTCTTCAGGAGAGATTCTTAGAAGTGATAAATTGTTGGGTCAGACGACATGTGCATTTTATTATTTTCTTTTGGAAAGGTAAGACAAGTTCAATGTAAAAAAATCAAATAGCAAATAAAAAGGACATATAGGGAAAAGTCAGTTTTCCTCTTAACCCTTGACCTCCAGTTCCATCAGATCCTTTCTCAGAAGCAACCAGTGTTACCAGCTTCTGGCAGTTTCTAACAGAGATAGTGTGTACATTGCATATATATTTACATATTGTTATAGGCATTGCTTAAAGCCATACCACCACCCCATCGAGATTGTACCAATTTATAATCTCATCAATAGGATTTGAGAGTTCCCTTCCCCCTGATCCCGAGCCCTGGCCAGGGATAATTTAGGGGTTCTGAAAAGATTTGAGTAAAAAGGAACAGGTTTTATTCATTCATCCATTGGCAGTACATTAATGTGCTTCAGAATTCAAAAGGTACAAAACGTCTGCCTCCCACTTTCATCCCCTAGCTGCCATAGCTCCTTTCCCCAGAGCAATTGTGTTTTCAGTTTCTTGTGCATCCTTACGGAGAAAGTTGGCATATGTAAACAAATCCATCTATATAGTCTTTTTTTTCCTGAAATTTTACACAAATGGTAGCATATTTGTATGAGCGATTACTACATGACCTCCCTCTCCTTTTCCCCTCAAAAACCTAAGCGGCTTAAAACAATTATTCATTTTTTTCTCATGAGCCTATGGGTAAGCTGAGAGTATTTACTATTCAGGGCCAGGCTCAGATCATCGTGGCTGGTTAGTTGATGGGTCAGTTGGGGATTGGTTGGTCTAGAATGGCTTCAGCTGGTCTTATTCAGCTCTACTTCATGAGGTCTCTTACCCATAAGCAGTCTAGTCTGGGCTTGTTCTCATCATAGTGTCAGGACGCCACACGAACAGAAGCACAGAAGGCCTCTGGAGGCCTGGACTTGGCTCTGGCACAACATAACTACTGTCTTATTCTGTCGACCAAAGCAACCCACAGGCTAGCTAGCCTGGATTCAAGGAATGTGAGGAGCTGCAAAGAA
Organism: Rhinopithecus bieti; assembly: GCF_001698545.2. Classification (NCBI taxonomy): domain Eukaryota; kingdom Metazoa; phylum Chordata; class Mammalia; order Primates; family Cercopithecidae; genus Rhinopithecus; species Rhinopithecus bieti. The sequence goes on along the minus strand of NW_016822950.1, from coordinate 4,996 downwards.
AGTCACATTGTAGAGTGTATGGGCTTAGGGAGGGGAAGAGCTGGGGCCATTTATTCTATCAAATACAATACTATAGGTATTGTTATGTACCTTACCTTTTTTTTTTTTTAACCTAACACTGTATCTTGGAAATGACTTCATATTAGTCTACAAAGAGCTTCTTTGTTTTTTATTCCATTTCATTTTACCAGCCCCTTATTGAAGGAAACATATTGCTTCCAGTCTTTTGCTATTATCTAACAATGCTGCAATGAATAACATTGAACATATGTCAGATAAATTCCTAGAGGTGGAATTACTAGGTCAAAAGGTATATATATTTATTATGTTTGATAGTGAATTCCAAATTAAACTGAAAATTTTGTAATTTTTTTCCACTCTAAAGAAATAGAAGTTCAGTTTTGTGCAGTGGCAACATCATAGCCAGTGAGGTTTGTCTGAGGAGTGATTATTGCTAATTGAAAACTTTTCCCAATACCCCACCATGATGGCTTGAAATATAGTTGGCATTGGCATTTTTTGACAGTCTGTATGGAGACTAAACTAAAAATAGAAATTAAAAAAAAGAAATGGAAGTTCATAATTAAAATTTTTTTTTTTGTACAAGTTGATGGGGTACATGTGAAATTTTGTTACATGTATATAATGCATCGTGATGAAGTCAGAGTATTTAGGGTGTCCATAACCCAAGTACAATATATTTTTGTTAAGTATAGTCAATCTAATGTGCTGTCAAACACCTTATTTATTTCTTCTGTCTTACTGTATATTTGTACCCTTTAACCCATTTTTTTATCCTCCTCCCTACTCCCAACTCACCCTTCCCACTCTCTGTTATCTGTCTGTCCACTCTCTATCTCCATATGATCAAGATTTTTAGCTCCCACATATAAGTGAGAACATTCAATATTTGTCTTTTTGTGCCTGACTTATTTCACTTAAGATACGACTTCCAGTTCCATCGATGTTGCTGAAAATGACACGATTTCATTCTTTTTTTATAACCATATAGTATTCAATTGTGTATATGTACCACATTTTCTTTATCCATTCATCTGTTGATGGACATTTAGGTTGATTCCATATCTTTGCTATTGTGAGTAGTGTTGCAGTAAACATAGGAGTGCAGGTATCCCTTTGATATATTGATTTCTTTTCCTTTGGGTAGATATATGGGACTGCTAGATCAAATGGTAATTCTATTTTCAGTTTTTTGAGAAATCGCCATACTGTTTTCCATAGTGGCTATACTAGTTTACATTCCCACCAACAATGTATAAGAGTTCCTGGCCGGGCGCGGTGGCTCATGCCTGTAATCCTAGCACTTTGGGAGGCCTAGGCAGGTGGATCATGAGGTCAGGAGTTCGAGACCAGCCTGGCCAATATGGTGAAACGCTGTCTCTACTAAAAATACAAAAATTAGCCAGGCGTGGTGGTACACACCTGTAGTCCCAGCTACTGAGGAGGCTGAGGTAGGAGAATCACCTGAACCCAGGAGGTGGAGGTTGCAGCGAGCTCAGATCGCGCCACTGCACTCCAGCCTGGGCGACAGAGCAAGACTCCGTCTCAAAAA
>NW_016822950.1:0-1162 GCF_001698545.2 Rhinopithecus bieti | reverse complement strand
AAAGCCTTTTTAAATATGACTCCAAATCCATATGCCCTAAAATGATGAGTATTTTCAAGTACATAAAATTAAAGTAAAAGCCTTTTCTGCATGGTAAAATCAGATAGGCAAAGTCAAAAGAAAGATGATGAAGGCCGGGTACGGTGGCTCACACCTGTAATCCTAACACTTTGGGAGGCCAAGGCAGATGGATCTCGAGGTCAGGAGATGGAGACCATCCGGGCTAACACGGTGAAACCCCATCTCTACTAAAAATATAAAAAATTAGCCAGGTGTGGTGGCAGACGCCTGTAATCCCAGCTACTTGGGAGGCTGAGACAAAAGAATCACTTGATCCCAGGAGCCAGAGGTTTCAGTAAGCCGAGAGCACTCCAGACTGGCGACAGAGCAAGACTACATCTCAAAAAAAAAAAAAAAAAGATGAAACAGAGAGGTACCTAAATACTTATAATGCGTATACTAAATAAAGGGCCAATATCCCAAACATATAAAGAACTTTTAAAATCTAAAGAAAAAAGGCTAAAAAGTCTCAGGAGGAAAATGGGCAAAAACATGAATACACAGTTCACAGAAGAAAGTATACAAATGATCCTTAAGTGTATGAAAAGATAGTCAACTTCACACATAGTAAGAGATGCAAATATCTTTAAAATACACAGTCAACTTGACCATCTGGATTATTTGGAGAGGAGGAGCAATGCCAGGTTAGGTTAAGTTCTCCCGTTTAGGCATTCCTTGATCTCCCTGGGTTTCACCTTTTATGGCACTTATCTGACTTGTAATTATAGTGTTTGTTTAATGTCTGTCTTCCATACTAGTTACCAAATGTATAAGAATAGTGACCAGACTATCTTGTTCACACTGGTATCCCCAGCTCCATGCATAAAGTAAATGCTCAATTAACATTTGTCAAATCAATGAACAAACAAATTACAGAGTACTTATACTCACCAATGAGAGCTACCACTTAATAGTTGAATGAATGAATGAGTAACGTGGAGGCGAGGAATTGAATCTAAATCTATGTTTTCTGTAGTTCTCTCTCCCTGCTTCTCTTTCAGTTCTTGCCCACTTTCCATGGCAAACTCTGTCTCCTATTTTTTTCTCCCTAATTTCCATCTAATTTCCACATGCTAGCTAAAGTAAAACCTTCAGCATGGCC
>NW_016822949.1:6560-10151 GCF_001698545.2 Rhinopithecus bieti | reverse complement strand
ATTACAGGCTTGAGCCACCGCGCCCGCCTATTTATTTATTTTTTGAGATGGAGTCTAGTTTTGTCACCCAGGCTGCAGTGCAGTGGCATGATCTCGGCTCACTGCAACCTCTGTCTCTCAGGTTCAAGCGATTCTCCTGCCTCAGCTTCCTGAGTAGCTGGGATTACAGGCACCTAATTTTTGTATGTTTAGTAGAGACAGGGTTTCACTGTGTTGGCTAGGCTGGTCGTGAACTCCTGACCTTGTGATCCGCCCGCCTCAGCCTCCCAAAGTGCTGGGATTACAGGCGTGAGCCACTGCACCTGACCCAATCTAGCCATTTTTTAAAATTTTTCTTTTCTTTTTTTTTTTTTGAGATGGAGTCTCGCTGTGTTGCCCAGGCTGGAGTGCAATGGCATTATCTCGACTCACTGCAACCTCTGCCTCCGGGGTTCAAGTGATTCTCCTGCCTTAGCCTCCCAAGTAGCTGGTATTACAGGTGCCCACCACCATGCCCAGCTAATTTTTGTATTTTTAGCAGACATAGGGTTTCACCATGTTGGCCAAGCTGTTCTTGAACTCCTGACCTCAAGCGATCCGCCTGCCTTGGCCTCCGAAAGTGCTGGGATTATAGGTTGAGCCATCACGCCCAGTCACGCCATTTTTATTATGTTTACTGTTTATGTCTCCACTGCTCCTCCACTAGACTGCAGATGCTTTTGTCTCTTTTTGATGCCTAGTGCCCACATCAGTGCCTGGCACACAGTGCTCAATACATATTTGCTGAATGGGTAAACTACTATTTTTCTGATTTATATATGTTTAAGCCATTCCCTAACTCCTTAGAATGAATGTTCCTTAAGAGTAGAAAATCAATATATTTATAAAACAGTGTACCATATAACATAATCTTGAGTTGTTACCTATAGGATATAATTTGTAATTAATACCAAATAAATAATGCTTCAGTAAATAGCTTTACATAACTTTTTGTGCACATTACACACAGAGAAATAATCAGTTATTGGTTAAATTATTTTATTTTGTCAAAATATTGTAGTCACCTCCTTTAAAAGTCAAATTGTACTATTACAAGACTTATAATGAAAGACACTTCCCCATTCTTCTCTAAGCTCCAGAGGCTACCAACTTCAACTCTTCTAGTCATTCTCCCTGTTTCCATCTTTCTCTTTTTTTTTTTTTTTTTTTTTTTTTTTGAGACAGGGTTCGCTCTAGTCGCCCAGGCTGGAGTGCAATGGTGCGATCTTGGCTCACTGAAACCTCCACCTCCCAGGTTCAAGCGATTCTCCTGCCTCAGCCTCCTGAGTAGGTGGGATTATCGACACCCGCCTCCATGCCCAGCTAAGTTTTATATTGTTAGTAGAGATGGGGTTTCACCATGTTGGCCAGGCTAGTCTTGAACTCCTGATTTCAGGTGATTCACCCACCTTGGCCTCCCAAAGTGCTGGGATTACAGGTGTGAGCCACCGTGCCCAGCCTGTTTCCATCTTTCTAAATAAAATGTTTCTATTGATATTTCTTAATTTATCAATATTAAATATCAGATTTATTATCTTCCCCCCATGGTAGAAGACATTTTAGTTCTTTTTAATTTCTTGCTTTATCAATATTAACAATATCATTTCACCAACATGAAGTTTTAGCAATTGTTCTCACATACACAACTCTCCTCTCCCTCAATTCTCCCAATATTTGGTTAAATCAGTGAGTGTTAAAATACTATTATAGCCATACAAATAGTGTGAACTGCTGAACAGCAGACTAATTGTATAAGAACTCTTTTCTTGTACAATTACAGTCATGTGTCACTTAATGTGGATACGTTCTGAGAAATGCATCGTTAGGCAATTTTGTCATTGTGCAAACATCACAGAGCATACTCATATAAACCCAGATGGTATAGTCTACTACACACATAGGCTATAGGGTACAGCCTATTGTTCCTAGAGACAAACATGCACAGTGTGTTACTCTACTGAGTACTGTATGCAGTTTTAACACAACAGTATTTGTGTAACTAAACATAGAAAAAGTACAGTAAAAATATGGTATAACAGATAAAAACAGTACATCTGTATAGGGCAGGGTAGCTCTATTATAATTTTATGGGACTACCATTGTATATGTGGCCTGTTATTGACTAAAACGTTGTTGTGGGGTGCCTGACTGTATTTTTTTTCCTAGAGTTGTTAACTGCTTTATTTTTTTCATTTGCTTTGTTTCCAACATACCTATCAGTATTCTTTTTCTAAAAGCTCCAACATCGTTGTGGCATGCCATTCAATAATAACATTTTTCATATGCTCATATAAACCAGTCCTTATTTTTTTCCTAGAAAACTCCCTGGCCTAGGCCTGGTATAAAAATGATATCCTGGAACTTCCTTACAGAGCCCGTCTGTGCTGGATCACCTGTTCCCAGATCCCATGTTTTTTTTTTTTTTTAATTTATTTTAATAAATTAGTTCTTAGATTTTACTATAGTATATCCTCCTGCTAGTTTGTTTGTTTTTGAGACAGAGTCTTGCTCTGTTGCCTAGGCTGGAGTGCAGTGGTGTGATCTTGGCTCACTGCAACCTCCACCTCCCAAGTTCAAGTGATTATTCTGCCTCAGCCTCCTGAGTAGCTGGGATTACAGGTGTGCACCACCATCCCTGGCTAATTTTTGTATTTTTAGTAGAGACGAGGTTTCACTATGTTGGCCAGGCTGGTCTCGAACTCCTGATCTCAAGTGATTCATCCACCTCGGCCTCCCAAAGTGCTGAGATTACAGGTGTGAGCCACCGCGCCCAGCCCTCCTGCTAGTTTTAGCAGCTTCTACTATCTCTCTTCCTTATCCTTCCAATCCTTTATTTTTATTTATTTTTGAATACAGACAGGATCTTGCTTTGTTGCCCAGGCTGGTCTCAAACTACTGGCCTCAAGTAATCTTCCTGCTGTGGCCTCCCAAAATGCTGAAATTACAGGCATGAGCTACCATACCCAGCCCTCCCAATTCTTTAGGGTCATTTAATATCTACACTGTCAGAGCTTATAACATGTAAATTATCTTCTGGAATAGTAAGCCCCACATGAATCTTATGGATTGCATGCTCACATAAGGACTTTTGGGACATTTTCTTTATCACTTGTTTGGCTGGCTGGGCATGGTACAGGTATCAGGGAAATCATATTTTCTGAGTTCTTGAATGTTCAAAAACATCTGTTGCCTTTTTACCTAAATAACAGGTAAGCCAGATATAAAACCTTGGATTACATGTCATTTTCTTGAGGACTACAGATAAAGTCTATAAAGCCTACAGTCTTCTGGCACTGAAATTTACTGAGGAGAATTCTGAAGTCAGTCCAGATCTTTCTCCCTCTCATATGTTTTTTTCTTTTTTTCTGGAGTCATTCTTTAATTTTTGGAGTCCAATAACATGACTAGGTTGTGCCTTATTATAATTGTTCTATGTACATTTTCCCTGGCTCATGATGTACCCTCTCAATCTATAGATTCAAGTCTGCCTGACTTCCTTCCTTCTTTCCTTCCTTCCTTCCTTCCTTCCTTCCTTCCTTTCCTTCCTTCCTTCCTTCCTTCCTTCCTTCCTTC
>NW_016822949.1:0-2647 GCF_001698545.2 Rhinopithecus bieti | reverse complement strand
CCGCCAGAGCGAGACTCCGTCTCAAAAAAAAAAAAAAGAGAGAGAGAGAGAGAGAGAAAGAAAAAAAAACAGCCCCTTCAAAAAATGGGCAAAGGATATGAACAAACACTTCTCAAGAGAAGACATTTATGCTGCCAAAAAACATACGAAAAAAAGCTCAACATCACTGATGATTAGAGAAATGCAAATAAAAACTATAATGAGATACCATCCCACACCAGTCAGAATGGCAATTATTAAAATGTCAAGAAACAACAGATGCTGGTGAGGTTGTGGAGAAATAGGAATGCTTTTACACTGTTGGTGGGAATGTAAATTAGTTAAACCATTGTGGAGGACAGTGTAGCAATTCCTTAAGGATCTAGAACCAGAAATACCATTTGACCCAGCAATCCCATTACTGGGTATATACCCAAAAGAATATAAATAATTCTACTATAAAGACACATGCACACGTATGTTTATTGCAGCACTATTTACAATAGCAAAGACATGAAACCAACCCAAATGCCCAAAAATGATACACTAAATAAAGCAAATGAGGTACATATACACCATGGAGTACCATGCAACCATAAAAACGAATGAGATCATGTTCTTTGCAGGGACATGGATGAAACTGGACGCCATTATCCTCAGCAAACTAACACAGGAACAGAAAACCAAATACCGCATGTTCTTACTCATAAGTGAGAGTTGAACAATGAGAACACATGGACACGGAGGGAACAACACATACTGGGGCCAGGTGGGGGGTGGGGGGTAAGGGGAGGGAGAGCATTAGGACAAATAGCTAACACATGCGGGGCTTAAAACCTAGATGAGGGGTTGATAGGTGCAGCAACCACCATGGCACACGTACGCCTATGTAACAAACCTACACGTTCTTCACGTGTATCCCGAAACTTAAAGTAAAAAAGAAAAAGAAACCCATGCTATTGGACTAAACTCTGTTGCCCAGGTTAGAGTGCAGTGGTGTGATCATAGCTGACTGTAACCTTGAACTCCTGAGCTCAAGCAATCCTCTCAGCTCAGTCTCTTGAGCAGCTGGAGCTACAGGCATGTGCCACCATACCCAGCTACTTGGGATAAAATACAGAAAATGCTTAATTTTCTGTAGAGCCACAGCACTCAGACAAATAATTTTAAAGAAAAATTTGGTATACCTAATTTTTCCTTCCATCTTTCCTTTCATTCTTCCTTCCCTCCCTCCCTTTGTTCTTCCCTCTCTCCTTTCCTTCCTTCCTTTTTTTCTTTTTTTAAAAGATGGGATCTTGGCCAGGCACGGTGGCTCACGCTGGTAATCCCAGCACTTTGGGAGGCCGAGGCAGGCAGATCACTTGAGGTCAGGAGTTCGAGACCAGCCTGGCCAACATGATAAAACCCTGTCTCTACTAAAAAATACAAAAATTAGCCAGGCATGGTGGTGCACGCCTGTAATCCCAGCTACTTGGGAGGCTGAGGCAACAGAATTGCTTGAACCCAGGAGGTGGAGGTTGCAGTGAGCCGAAATCATGCCACTGCACTCCAGCCTGGGCGACAAGAGACTCTGTCTCAAAAACAACAAAAAAAGAGGGGGTCCTGCTCTGTTACCCGGGCTAGAGTAAAGTGATGCAATCATAGCTCCCTGCAACCTCGAATTCCTGGGCTCACACAATCCTCCCTCCTTAGCCTCCTGAGTAGCTGGGACTATGGTGCAAGTCATCATGTCCAAATGACTTTCTTTTTTTTTTTTTTTTTGAGACAAAGTCTCACTCTATCACCCAGGCTGGAGTGCAGTAGTGCGACCTCAGTTCACTGCAACCTCTACCTCCCAGGTTCAAGCAATTCTCCTGCCTCAACCTCCCAAGTAGCTGGGACTATAGGCGCATGCCACCATACCCGGCTCATTTTTTATTTTTAGTAGAGACAAGGTTTCACCATGTTGGCCAGGCTGGTCTCGAACTCCTGACCTCAGATGATCTGTCTACCTCGGCCTCCCAAAGTGCTGGGATTACAGGTGTGAGCCACCATGCCCAGCCCAAATGACTTTTATTAGGAATGGGATCCCACTATGTTGCCCAGGTTGATCTCAAACTCCTGGCCTCAAGTGATCCTCCAGCCTCTGCCTTCCAAAGCTTTGGGATTATAAGTGTTGCCATCACATTGTTTATCCACCTAATATTTTCTTTTCTTTTCTTTTTTTTTTTTTTGAGATAGGGTCTCACTCTGTCACCCAGATTGGAGTGCAGTGGTGCAATCTCGGCTCACTGCAACCTCTGCTTCCTGGGCTCAAGTGATCCTTCCATGTCAGCCTTCCGAGTAGCTGGGACTACAGGTGTGCACCACCATGCCCAGCTAATTTTTGTATTTATAGTAGAGATGGGGTTTTGCCATGTTGGCCAGGCTGGTCTTGAACTCCAGGCCTCAAGTGATCCAGCTGCCTTGGCATCCCAAAGTCTTGGGATTACAAATGTGAGCCATTACACCTGGCCCTAATATTTTTCAAAATTCACATTTATTTCAACCTAACATTAGAAATTTATTCTATTTACATAGCTGTAAAAGTATTTCAATCACTAGGTCAGGAGATCAAGACCATCCTGGCCAACATGGTGAAACACTGTCTCTTCTAAAATACAAAATGAGCCGGGTGTGGTGGGGTGCA
>NW_016822948.1:0-745 GCF_001698545.2 Rhinopithecus bieti | reverse complement strand
AGTACATAACAGATGTGAATTAACATGCATGCCTGACACATGTGCATGTATGTGCATTAACATACACACATGCCACGCTAGACTGGGTTCCCAAGGCCTGAGGCGGGGGGGTCCAGAGCTGAACAATCTGTCCCAATCCTGCCCCTCCTGATCCCCTGGCCTGTGCCATCCCTGCCATGAGTGGCAGGAGACACTGGGAATACAGACAGACATAGGAGAGGTGGTGTTCAGCGGTCTTCCTCCTCCCCAGAAATTCCTGAAGTTCTGGGATGTCCAAAAGAGCCAAGGCACCTGGATCGGCCTCAATGACCTCCCCAGTGAGGGTTCCTGGTGCTGGGTAGACAACACCCTCCTCCAGCTCAGGCTCAGGAGACCTCTCCCAGACACAGTGAAGCAGAAGAGGGTGGACAGAGAAAAGACCCATTATTTGGGTCCCTTTAAACCAGGGGTGCTCGGCCGCTGATATTAAAACACATTCTCTGGGAAACTTGGTGAAGTCCAGAGTTCTGGCCCTATCCTGGAGGGGCTCTGATTCTATAAGCATAACTATTGGCCCCAGAATCTGCGTTTTTACTTTACCAGAGCTGATTCTGAGGGAGGTGGGGGTTTGAACCCACATTTTGAAAACTCTGCCTCAGCCGGGTTCATGCCTGTAATCTCAGCACTTTGGGAGGCCAAAGCATGTGGACTGCCTGAGCTTAGGAGTTCCAGACCCCCCTTCCCTGCCCTCCCCTCCCCTCCCCTT
>NW_016822947.1:0-2650 GCF_001698545.2 Rhinopithecus bieti | reverse complement strand
GAGACAGGATTTCATCATGTTGGCCAGACTGGTCTCCAACTGTTGACCTCAGGTGATCTGCCTGCCTTGGCCTCCCAAAATGCTGGGATTACAAGCGTGAGCCACCACGCCTTGCCTATTGCAACTTTTTTTATTTTTATTTTTTTATTTTATTTTTTTTTCTGAGACGGAGTCTCACTCTGTCTCCCAGGCTGGAGTGCAGTGGCCTGCTCTCGGCTCACTACAACCTCCGCCTCCCGGGTTCAAGCGATTCTCCTGCCTCAGCCTCCTGAGTAGCTGGGACTACAGGCGTCCACCACCACCCCCGGCTAATTTTTGTATTTTAGTAGAGACGGGGTTTCACCATATTGGCCAGGCTGGTCTCGAACTCCTGACCTTGTGATCCGCCTGCCTCGGCCTCCCAAAGTGCTGGGATTACAGGTGTGAGCCACCGCCCCCGGCCACAACCTTTTTTTAATCAGCAAGATCTTTATGACCTGTATCTTGTGCTGACCTCCTGTCTCATCTTGTGACTTAGAATGCCTTAACCGTCTGGGAATGCAGCCCAGTAGGTCTCAGCCTCATTTTACCCAGCTCCTATTCAACATGGAGTTGCTCAGAGGTTCACACGCCTCTGACAATATGACCTGTTGTAAAATGGTCTTTCTTCAGCCTCTAGTTCCTCACTGCACAGTCCCTATTAATTCAATATATGGCTTTGTTCTTCAGGCTCCAGCTGAATTTTCTCTCATCAATGCTTCTTTTTGCTTCTTCTTCTTCTTCCCCCCTCTCCAAATGCCCCCCTTTGGCCTTAACTTCTTGATCTGCTGGCAAAGGTATGACTTCCTCCTTCCTGTGGGCCCTTTCCTTGGCATCATTCCTTGACACCATGGTAGCTGTTCCTCCCTCTTGCCTCTTTGACCAAACCTCTGTTTTGTTTGTTTGCACCTTTCTTAGGTTTGTGCACCCTACAGAGCCTCTTGCATTGTAGGTACTAGTAAATATTTGTAATGAAGGAATTCCCCAAGGCCTGGATTGCTGTTCTCTACCCCTGCAGAGAGCTCATCCATTCACAGTAGTCACCGGCTGGGCAGAGGCTCCTAAATCTACATATTCAGGTCTGACCTGTCACTGGAATTCCTCTTCCATTGTTGCAGATGTTTACTGATCTCTTTAGCTAACTGTCTTGCTAGCACCTCATTTTCAACCTCTCCCTTCAAAAGTCTCACATACACACAAATCCCACACTTGCATCTATAGGAATGTGAAGAGGTTGGTAGGCTGGAGGAATGGCTGTGGGACAGAAGAAGGGAGACTTTTAAAACAATTGTATCTTTTGTTTGTTGTACCCTCACGTGTATTACTTAAAAAGAAAGTAATTTATTTTTCAAAAAGAAAAGTTACATGACATTCTGGAAAAGGCAAGACTATGGATAGTGTAAGAAGACTGTTGGTGACTAGGGGCTTGAAGGGAGGGAGGGATGAGATGGGGGAGCACAGAAGACTTTTAGGGCAGTGTAATTATCCTGTAGGTTCCTTTATATGGGGGATGTGCATCATTATGCATTTTCCCAAATCCACAGAATGCATAACACAGAACCCCAAAGTAAGCTATGGACTTCGGGTGATTGTGATATGTTAATGTAGGTTTATGTAGGTAACAAATGTACCACGCTGGTGTGGGATGTCAGGATGTGGATGGTGGGGAAGATGAATGTGTGTTTGGGGAGGGGCTGTGTGGGAACTGCATATTTTACCCCATTTCATGTGAACCTAAAACGGCTCTAAAAATGTCTATTAATTAAAAAAAAAGAAAGAAAGAAAATAAAAGACAAGCAGCTGAGAGTGGTGGTGCGTACCTGTAATCCCAGCGAGTCAGGAGGCTGAGGCAGGAGGATTACTTGAGGCCAGGAGTTTGAGACCAGCCTGGGCAATATAGCAAGATCCCTTCTCTCTAAAAACACACACACAAAAACCCTGCAAAACCAAAAAACAAGGGCTTGCACTGGGCCTGAGTATTTGGGATTTTGTGCTAGAGGCTCACTATGTTTAAACTAATTAGAGTCAGTGCAGACAAACTGATTATTCATAAAAGGAGGAAATAGTCCAATCACTCAGGCTGGATTCATTGGGGTCCCTGTTGACAGCTCAGGCCTTCAGGTCTGGTGAATCCCAGGCCGTTTTGTCCTTCCTTTGGAAAAGCATTTGTGCTTGACCTCTGCCATGACTCTGTGGGTTGGGCCTCCTTTATCTCACCCCTGGAATACTCTAACAGTCTTCTGAATATTTGAACATTTCTGCCTGTTCCTCTACCATCCTATACAACATCATCAGATTAAAATGCATTTCTTCATGTCACTTCTCACCTTAAACAATCTACAATGCTTGGCTGGGTGAGGTGGCTCACGACTGTAATCCCAGCACTTTGGGAAGCTGACGTGGGCAAATCACCTGAGGTCAGGAGTTTGAGACCAGCCTGGCCAACGTGGTGAGACCCTGTCTCTACTAAAAATATAACAATTAACCATGTGCGGTGGTGTGTGCCTGTAATCCCATCTACTCGGGAGGCTGAGTCAGGAGAATCGTTTGAACCTGGGAGGTGGAGGTCACAGGGAGCTGAGATCGCACCACTGCGCTCCAGCCTGGGCAACAGAGTGAGACTCCATCTCAA
>NW_016822946.1:51196-55700 GCF_001698545.2 Rhinopithecus bieti | reverse complement strand
GGTGAAGATGAAGTGTGCAGGGAGCAGGGTGATTTCTTTTTTCTTTTCTTTTCTTTTTTTTTGAGACGGAGTCTCACTCTGTCCCCCAGGCTGGAGTGCAGTGGCTCGATCTTGGCTCACTGCAAGCTCCGCCTCCCGGGTTCATGCCATTCTCCTGCCTCAGCCTCCCGAGTAGCTGGGACTACAGGCGCTTACCACCATGACCGGCTAACATTTTGTATTTTTAGTAGAGACGGAGTTTCACCGTGTTAGCCAGGTTGGTCTCGATCTCCTGACCTCGTGATCCACCCACCTCGGCCTCCCAAAGTGCTGGGATTACAGGCATGAGCCACCATGCCTGGCCGATTTCTTGAAAACACTTTGGACTGGGCCTCATGGTCCATCTTCAGCTGTGGCTGAAGAACTTTCGTATACCATTAGACCACAGGAAGTTGTAACAAATGACTCTTCAGCTCTTGCAGGTGATCGAAGTATACAATTGCTATCATTGATTCCAACTTTGATTTTATCTTTTGTTTTACTTTTTCTTCAACCACATGATAAGTGTCCCAGGATTTTTTTTCTAAAGAGCTTCAAAGTGAAACTGTAGACATTTTCTTTGCCTTTAAAAGCCAAAAAAGATCATCATCTGAGAGAAATTATGAGCCTTTCAAGGCCACTTGGGACAGAGTGGATAAATTATGCCAAAAACCAATTCCTCCAATTCCTAAGGACTTCAAAGTTGAAAAATATTTCCTTCAGAAGAAAAGAACTTCTGAGATAAAACAAATGATAGCAATTCCAATTATGCATTTTTCCTACTTTCTCATAAGAAAAGTATTAAATTAATGTCTCTATGAAGGATGGGTTCCTAGATTACATTTAAATTTACAGTTTCATAGAAACGATCATATTGAAGTGAAGCAAATTTCTGAGCAGTCCCATTCAGTTGAAATTAAATAATACATAGAAATAGCCAAACACGTGCAAAATTTGTGCAGCCTGGAAGCACTCTAAATCCCACAATTCAGAGTGTGTTTTATGAAACTTCAAAAAGATCACTTCTGCTATGATTGTATCAATTTAATTGATCTTGGCAGCCTGGTGATTTGACACTGTCTTCACCACACTGCTCTTTAGTCTCAGCGATTACAATAGCAGTGCAGAAAGCTCATTTTCTTTTTTTTTTTTTTAGTAAAATATTTTTTGTTTATTTTATTTATTCATTTTCGTGCACATTTTGTTTTCATAAAAAGGTTCTATTCAGATGTAAATCAAAACCTCAGCACACCAACATGGCACAAGTATACATATGTAACAAACCTGCACGTTATGCACATGTACCCTAGAACTTAAAGTATAATAAAAACATAAATAAAAAAAAGAAAGCTCATTTTCTACTCTTAGTGGCTTAGAAACCCACTTTTGCTGCTCTGTCCAGTTAGAGGTTCTGGCCCCAACAGCTGCAGAGTGAGACAAACCATATCGAATGTTTCCTGAGTCTTTCCTTTTCCACCCTGATATGGTTTGGCTGTGTCTCCACCCAAATCTCATCCTGAGTTGTAGCTCCCAGGAGGGACAGGGTTGGGAGGGACTGGATAGGAGACAATTGAAACATGGGAGCAGGTTCCCCCATACTGTTCTTGTGGTAGTGAGTAAGTCTCATGAGATCTGATGGTTTTTTGTTTGTTTTTGTTTTTTGTTTTTTTTGAGATAGAGTTCACTCTCTGGCCCAGGCTGGAGTGCATTGGTGCCATCTCAGCTCACTACAACCTCTGCCTCCCAGGTTCAAGTGATTCTCCTGCCTCAGCTTCCTGAGTAGCTGGGACCACAGGCATGCACCACCACACCTGGCTAATTTTTGTGTTTTTAGTAGAGACGGGGTGTCACCATGTTGGCCAGGCTGGTCTTGAACTCCTGACCTCGTGATCTGCCTGCCTTGGCCTCCCAAAGTGCTGAGATTATAGGCATGAGCCACCACATCCAGCCGAGATCTGATGGTTTTATAAGGGGAAACCCCTTTCTCTTGGTTCTCATTCTCTCTCTTGCTTGCCACCATATAAGACATGCCTTTTGCCTTCTGTCATGATTATGAGGCCTCCCCAGCCACATGGAACTGTGAGTCCATTAAACCTCTTTTTCTTGTTAATTACCTAGTCTCAGGTATGCCTTTATCAGCAGCGTGAAAAGGGACTAATACACACCCTGAACTCATTCGTTCGTTCAGTCTTCAAGCAACCCTGCAGGAAGAAATCACTAGTCCCATTTGCTGTAGGAGGAAAGTAGGGGTCAGAGATGTTAAGTGACCTGCCCAAGGTTACACAGCAAGTAAAAGTCAAACCTAGCCTGATTCCCAAGCCAGTGTAATCACTGTGCTCGGTTTGCAGCCAAACGGGTGAAGATCTGAGGCTCCTGTGACATAATGGATCATCTATATTTGCTGAGATAAAAATGATGTGCTATTACTTTAATCTCATCTGTAAGAACTGTTCATTCCTGGAGTTATGACGTCTTTTATCAGGACATCCACGTATGGTTCTGAAGCTCCTGCTGAATAGAGTGGGCCATGGAATGTCTGGTTTGTTGCTGGGGTGGCATAAAGGGCATACACTGAAGTGAAATGCTGCCAAACCATTCCTCTGTTCTTAAAAAATAAAAAATGTGTCTGGCTAAACAAACTGTGGAGTATTAATATAATGGAATACTACTAAGCAACGAAAAGGAACAAGGTACTGATTCATGTAGCAACATAGATGAATCTCAATAGTCTTACACTGGGCCAAATAAAAAGCCTGACATGAAAGAGCACAGAGCAAATGACTTTATATGAAATTCTAGAAAAGACAAAACTGAGTGTATTATTGTGCTAGGGCTACCAATGACAAAGTACCAGAGACGGGGTGGCTTAAACAGCAGAAATTTGTTTCCTCACAGTTCTGGAGGCCAGAAGCCTCTATCAAGGTGTTGGCAGGGGTGGTTTCTTCTTAGGCCCCTCTCCTTGGCTTGTAAATGGCGGTTTTCTCCCAGTGTTTTCATGTGGTTGTCCCTCTGTGTGTATCTGTGTCCTAATTTCCTCTTCTTATAAGGACACCAGGCATACTGGATTACGTTCCACTCTAAGGACCTCATTTTAATGTAATCATCTCTTTCAAGATCCAACCTCCAAATACAGTCACATTTTGCAATACTAGGGATTAGGACTTTAACATGTGGATTTTGGGAGAACACAATTAGCCCACAACACCTAGACTACGGTGAAAATAACCAGAATAGTGGTTGCCTCTGGGAGGAGTGTGGGTTAGGGATATACTAGGAAGGGGTTTGGGGGACTTTCTGGGGTTGATGGAAAACTGGATTTGGTGATAGGGTTTGGGTTATACAAATATCTACATTTGTTGGCCAGGCACGATGGCTCAGGCCTGTAATCCCAGCACTTTGGGAGGCCGAGGTGGGTGGATCATGAGGTCCAGAGATCGAGACCATCCTGGCCAACATGGTGAAACCCCGTCTCTACTAAGAATACAAAAATTAGCTGGGCATGGCGGCACACGCCAGTAGTCGCAGCTACTCGGGAGGCTGAGGCAGTAGAATTACTCAAACCCATGAGGCAGAGGTTACAGTGAGCTGAGATTGCGCCACTGCACTCCAGCCTGACGACACAGCAAGACTCTGTCTCAAAAAAAAAAAAAAAAAAAGAAGTATCTACATTTGTCAAACTCGCTGGAATAAAACATGTAGTCCATATTGTACATGGAATAGTACAATTTGTGCATTTAATTGTCTGTTAATTTTGCCTCAAAGAAAACCAGAAACAAATATTGAACTCTAGTTAATAATATGCATGCATACTGTTAAGGGATAAAGTGTACTGCTGTCTGCAAATAGCTTTTGAACTGATGGCTGGGTCTACAGATGAATAGATACTTGAAGACGCAAATATAACAACCTACCAACAATTGCAGACTTTAGATGGTGGATTCACTGTACAATTATTATTATTATTATTATTATTGAGATGGAGTCTTGCTTTGTCACCCAGGCTAGAGTGCAGTGGTGTGATCTAGGTTCACTACAGCTTCTGCCTCCCAGGTTCAAGTGATTCTCCTGCCTCAGGCTCCTGAGTAGCTGGGATTACAGGTGCCCACCACCATGCCCGGCTAATTTTTGTATGTTTTTAGTAGAGACATGGTTTCGCCATGCTGGCCAGGCTGGTCTCAAACTCCTGGCCTCAAGTGATCCACCTGCCTCGGCCTCCCAAAGTGTTGGGATTACAAGTGTGAGCCACTGAGCCCAGCCCAGCCCTTTCTTTTCTCTCTTTCTTTCTCTTTCCTTCTTTCTTTCTTTCTTTCTTTCTTTCTTTCTTTCTTTCTTTCTTTCTTTCTTTCTTTCTTTCTTTCTTTCTTTCTTTCTTTCTTTTTCTTTCTTTCTTTCTTTCTTTCTTTTTCCTTCCTTCCTTCCTTCCTTCCTTCCTTCCTTCCTTCCTTCCTTCCTTCCTTCTTCCTTCCTTCCTTCCTTCCTTCCTTCC
>NW_016822946.1:3311-48066 GCF_001698545.2 Rhinopithecus bieti | reverse complement strand
TTTTTTTTTTTTTTTCTTTTTTTTTTTGACAGGGTCTTGCTGTGTTGCCCAGACTGGAGGGTAGTGTTGTGATCTCAGCTTACTGCAACCTCCGTCTTGTGGGCTCAAGCGATCCTCCCACTTCAGCCTCAAGAGTAGCTGGGACTACAGGCGTGTGACACCACACCCAGCTAATTTCTGTATTGTTTTATACGAACTGGGTCTCACCATGTTACGGAGGCTGGTCTCGAACTCCTGGACTCAAGCGATCAGCCTGCCTCAGCCTCCCAAAGTGCTGGGATTACAGGCATGAGCCACTGTGCCTGGCCTCATTGTATAATTCTTTCAACTTTTCTGTATGTTTGAAATTTTTCGTCATAAAATGTTGGGGGGGGGATAAAATTTCCATTTGAAAATATTAGCTAGATGTTTCTCATAAAATCTTTCTTCATTGCTAGATCAAGGTTGCCACAAGCCTATGCCCAAGTCATTTGTCCTTGTGTCCCCCACCAATGTGCCCAGGAAGAAAGAGTAGGGAGGCAATTCAGAAAGAGGCCTGAGGGTGCCAGGGAGTTCTAGGGACTAGCTAAGGCGTTTGGGCTCTGTGTTTGAGGAAACTGAGGCTCAGGCTGTTTAGCGTTGCTGTTTAGAATCCAGGGAAGTCCATGATGTTTTTTCTTAAGCTATGTTGGAGTGCTTAGGTTCAGTGGATAAGTTGGGCATGGCCATATGAATGATATGCAGTTGACGGCACATAGTAGGCACACAAGTGTTTGCTGAATGAATATTTACATGAAATTGGAAAGGAGCCTTCCGAAGATGGAGCCAGCAGGAGACAGTGAAGTTGCCTGTGGGGGCAGGGAGGAGTCTGTCTCTGTCTGTGCCCCAGCCCACCTCTGGTCTGGCCTGAGATACCTTGAAAAGTGGGCCCAGGAGAGGCCCCTGGGTCCCTGGGTTCCTGGACAGCCAGGGTGAGGGCGCTTTGCCACATTCTTAGGAGAGAGCACATCCAAAACAATTTCTTTTTCTAAAAACTCATTGCTAACGGATTCCAGATGTCCGTTTGTTATATAATGGGGTTTGTTTTAATAGCGTCAACTTCCAGATGTGCAGCCTGGAATCAAGAAGCCCATTGGCCCCCTGAGGACACTGTGAGCCAAGCTGAGAGCTGCCCGGGGGAGAGACATGGACGTGCAGAATCAGGGATGGGAGAGGAGCCAGGGTGCCTTCTCGCTGCCCACTGGGCGCTCACCTGCCCTACAGCTGTCCCTGGACTGAAAGGCAGGGAGGGTGTTCCCGCTCCCTTTTTTCCAGCCCTGACTCTGAGCAGGGGCTCCCAGGGGACAATCATAGACAGGCAGCTTGGGGAGGGTCTGCTTTGGAATCCGGTTCAAGCAGGCCTAGCTGGATGAGCCTGGAGAAGTCCCTTGGCCTCCCTGTCTTTGAATGGAAAATAGAATAACGCCATTCTGCCCACAGAGGTCATTGTGCAAAATGAAATGCAGTAAGTAGCATAGCGTGGGGCTCAGAAAGCCTTGGCTTTCCCTTTGGGCAGAGTGGAGAGAACAGGGGCCCAAGTAATCAAGCATCCTCCCCTACTCCTCTCAGCAACACGGATGCCCCTGGGCAGCACGGGCTGCCTTTTCCCTGGAACACTGGAAAAGAGCCAAGGTGGGGAGCTCACCACCTCCCCCAGCGGCTCGTTCCATGGCCCTGCAGCTCCAACGGATAGAACATTCTTCCGTTCACTGAGCCAAAGACGGCCTCTGTGTGACCCCCAACTGGTCTGAGTTCTGCTCTCTGGAGTTCTGCTGAGCAGGCCACACCCTCTTTCACCTGATACCCTCGAGTATGGAAAGACAGAGACCAAGTCTCCCGACCCTTTTCCTAGTAGGCAGCTGCAGTTATGACATCAGATGGACAAAGATTAAGATGCTCTAAGGAGAGGTGTTCCAAATCCCAAACAAGAAAAGTCACAATGTCTGGAGGAATGACTGTGGTTCTCCCTGTGTACATGTTAATAAAATCGGTATGCCTTCATTCCAATTCAAAGAGAACTGGGAGGCCGAGGAGGATCACTTGAGCCCTGGAGTTTGAGATCAGCCTGAGCAACATAGAGAGATCCTGTCTCTACTAAAAATAAAAAAATTAACCAGGGGTGGTGGCATCTGTGGTCCCAGCTAACTGGGAGGCTGAGGTGGGAGGATCACTTGAGCTCGGGAGTTCAAGGCTGCAGTAAGCCATGATTGTGCCACTGCACTCCAACCTGGATGAAAGCGCAAGATCTTGTCTCAAAAAGAAAAAAAGTCACAATATCTGAATGCAGTCACAGGGGTGAGATGTCCACAAAGAGATAAACTCATCATCTTCTCCAAATGAATCTATATAAACAATGCCCTTCCAACAAATTTCCAATCAAATTGGCGGGGGTAGGGAGAGGGTGCAATACAAAGTAGAACATAAGTGTACAATACTCACCGTATCTCTGCAGACGAAAAACATTAAGGCGTGACTTACCCTCCCAGATGTTAAAACACAGGTAACACTAGAATACCTTCAACATTATGGTACTTGTGCTGGCGCAGCAGAGAGGGAAATGGCACAGAAAATGGAAACATGAGCAGTAAACCCATCTCCAGATGAGAATGTGGAATGTGGCAAAGAAATGCGTGTCACACTAGGCTGGGCGCGGTGGCTCACACCTGTAATCCCAGCACTTTGGGAGGCTAAGACGGGCAGATCACGAGGTCAGGAGATGGAGACCATCCTGGCTAACACGGTGAAACCCCGTCTCTACTAAAAATACAAAAGATTAGCCGGGCGAGGTGGTGGGCGCCTGTAGTCCCAGCTACACAGGAGGCTGAGGCAGGAGAATGGCGTGAACCCGGGGGGCGAAGCTTGCAGGAAGCTGGGAACCCCCACTTCTCCCCCGCCGGGGCGAAAAAACAAGATTCCGTCTCAAAAAAAAAAAAAAAAAAAGGAAATGCATGTCACACTAAAGTAAATAGGAAATTTCAACAGTGGTTACTTTTGGGGAGTGGGACTTGGCGTGGGACAGTAGCGAGTGAGAGGGAAGTGTTTATTTTTCATTTTGTATCTTTTAGAGTTGTTTTATTTTTCCAACCTTATATATGGTTTTTTTGGTTTGTTTGTTTTTTGTTTGTTTTTGAGACAGAGTCTTGCTTTGTTGCCCAGGCTGGAGTACTGTGGTGCAATCTTGGCTCACTGCAACCTCTGCCTCCTGGGTTCACGGGATTCTCCTGCCTCAGCCTCCTGAGTAGCTGGGACTACAGGCACGCACCACCATGCCCAGCTAATTTTTTGTATTTTTAGTAGAAACGGGGTTTCACCATGTTAGCCAGGATGGTCTCGATCTCCTGACCTTGTGATCTGCCCGCCTCGGCCTCCCAAAGTGCTGGGATTACAGGTGTGAGCCACTGTGCCCTGCTGTATGTATTCTTTTTTTTTTTTTTTTTAAAAAACAACAACATATATACACACACACACACATACATATAATATAATAATATAATATATAATAGTATATTTGTTTGTTCGTTTGTTTTGAGACAGGGTCTCGCTTTGTTGCCCAGTCTGGAGTGCAGTGGCATGATCTCTGCTCACTGCAACCTCCTTCACCTGAGAAGCCAACATGTTTTTATGCCAAAATATGTTCCAGAGGTTTTGATTCTTTTTGGGTTTTCTCTTTTGAACATCTCTGCACTTAAGAGAAACCTAGCAAGTGTTGTAACACTAATAATAATAGGATATATAACAAACAATGAACAGTTATTGCCTCTACCTCAGGGAGGTGAAAGGGGAGGAGGGCTTTTACTTCCTAAGCCATTCATTTCCCCACTTCTCATCCCCCGCCTGCTCACTCCTCTTCTTTTTTCTGGATAGCAGGTATAACTTTAAAAATTGAGGAGAGGGGGGAATTGAAAATTTGAAAAAAAAAAAAAACAGGGCAGAAATGATGGATTACTTAAGAAGTGGGACTGGACAACTGGCTAACAATTTGGAAAAAAGTTAGATTTCTACCTTAAACCCAAATAAACTGCAGATGGCTTAAAGATTTAAATGCTAGAAGGTAAACCATAAAAGAATCCAAAAACAGGCCGGGCACAGTGGCTCAAGCCTGTAATCCCAGCACTTTGGGAGGCCGAGACAGGCGGATCACGAGGTCAGGAGATCCAGACCATCCTGGCTAACACAGTGAAACCTCGTCTCTACTAAAATACAAAAAACTAGCCAGGCGAGGTGGCGGGTGCCTGTAGTCCCAGCTACTCGGGAGGCTGAGGCAGGAGAATGGCGTGAACCCGGGAGGCAGAGCTTGCAGTGAGCTGAGATCCTGCCACTGTACTCCAGCCCGGGCGACAGAGCCAGACTCCGTCTCAAAAAAAAAAGAATCCAAAAACTTACACAACTTTAGGGTAGGGGACAACTTCCTAAGAAGACATCATATGAACAGACTGACAGATTTCACGACATGATAATGAGAGGCTTCTTTCCATTGAAATATAATAAAATAAGGTCAAACTGTGAAAAAAAAATGACAGACAATATTTAACAGAGGATCAAACATTTTAATATAGAAAAAGCTCTTACAAGAATTCCTGCCTCATAATTGTTTCCCCTACGCTAAGAATGGAGGGGAATTTGACCACAGTGAAATCAGGGTTTCTAAGGGCAGGAGGAAGGTAGGAGGGGAAGGGCTGAACAGAGTTTTCAGGTTGGGGGTGGACAGCTCAGGGGGACAGCTCCAGGGCCAGGGTTGGGTGACCTCCATGTGGCAGGGGTTCCCCACTCTCCCTGGCATTCACAGTCTTATCTGGTGCCAGTCACTTCCTCAGCCAGCCTAGCCTCCCTGCCTGGGACATTTAACGTTTTGCCATCTTCCTCACACATCAGGCATTTCCCTGTTTCCATGACTTTTGCAAATGCTGGTCCTTCTGCTTGGCTCACTCTCTTTCATCTCTACCTGAAAAAAATCCAACTGCTCCTTCAAGGCTCAGCTCAAATATCCCCTGTTCTGCAAAACTGTCTTTAATCCATCTGCCCCCGCTGCCCCCAAGGAACTCCCTTTGGGCTCCTATGGCAACTGCCCATTAGTCTATTCGGCACTTACTACACTGCATTGTCATTTTCTGCCCACTGGCTCACTCTAGACAGGGGGCTCCGGGGACCCCTTTCCCCCTCTCCATATCCAGCAAGGAGCAAGTGTTCAATTAAAATTTCATGAACAAATGCATCGAACTGTGAGTAACAGACCAGGGCAATTGAACTGACACTAATTGAGCTTCAGGTTCAGTCCATCTCTTTTATATTTTTTGAGACAGGGTCTCTCTCAGTCACTCAGGCTTGAGTACAGTGGCATGATCACGGCTCACTACAGCCTTGAACTCCTGGGCTCAAGCAATCTTCCCACCTCAGCCTCCTAAGTAGCTGAGACTACAGGTGTGTGCCACTGTGCCTGGCTAATTTTTTATTTTTTATTTTTTATTTATTTATTTATTTATTTATTTTGAGATGGAGTCTCGCTCTGTCGCCCAGGCTGGAGTGCAGTGGCCGGATCTCAGCTCACTGCAAGCTCCGCCTCCCGGGTTTACGCCATTCTCCTGCCTCAGCCTCCCGAGTAGCTGGGACTACAGGCGCCGCCACCTCGCCCGGCTAGTTTTTTGTATTTTTTAGTAGAGACGGGGTTTCACCATGTTAGCCAGGATGGTCTTGATCTCCTGACCTCGTGATCCGCCCGTCTCGGCCTCCCAAAGTGCTGGGATTACAGGCTTGAGCCACCGCGCCCGGCCAATTTTTTATTTTTTGTAGGGATGGGGCCTTGCTATGTTGTTAAGGCTGGTCTCAAGCTCCTGGCCTCAAGAGATCCTCCTGCCTCAGCCTCCCAAAGTAATGGGATTATAGGCATGAGCCGCTGTGCATGGCTGATTTATTTCCTAAAACAGTATGCGTTTATTTAAAATAAGGGCAAGTTATTTAACGGCGATGCAATTAAGAGAAATAATTTTGTATAATTCAATTATGATGTAGTAACTTATAATTGCATCATAGTTGAAAGATACCAAGTTATAGTAAGATCAGAAGACACGCTAAGGGACGTTGGTACGTGAATGCACTTGAACTATTGAAAGCTGCTGTCAGACTCCACAGTGGCTTTCTTTCTTTATTTATTTTTATTTTTTATTTATTTTTTTGAGACGGAGTCTCACTCTGTCGCTCAGGTTGGATGGAGTGCAGTGGTGCGATCTCAGCTCACTGCAAGCTCTGCCTCCTGGGTTCACGCCATTCTCCTGCCTCAGCCTCCCGAGTAGCTGGGACTATAGGCGCCCACCACCATGCCTGGCTCATTTTTTGTATTTTTAGTAGAGACGGGGTTTCACCATGTTATCCAGGATGGTCTCCATCTCCTGACCTCGTGATCCACCCATCTTGGCCTCCCAAAGTGCTGGGATTACAGGCGTGAACCACTGCACCTGGCCCAATTTTTTAAAACTTTATAAACAAAAGAGGTTTAACTGACTCATAGTCCTGCATGACTGGGCAGGCCTTACAATCACGGTGGAAGGCAAAGAGAAGCAAGGCACATCTTACGTGAGGGCAGGAGGTGGTGGGGCAGAGAGAGAGAGAGAGAGAGAGAGAGAGAGAGCGCCGCAATGGCTTTCAATAGTTCAAGTGCATTCCCACCAGGCGCATTCCTGCCCTTGAGATTCCTAGCATCAGCCAGGAGCACCTTAGTGGGAGAAAGAGCTGTGACAGTGATGATAGTGACATTCCAAAGTTTTGTGGCAACATGAAGGAGGAGGTGTGTCTGCGCTTGCACAGTGACTGCAGCCCTCAGGCAGATGTGGAGAATGTGTGAGGCTAAAGGCTCCCAAGCAGCATGGGGCATAGGGAGCCTGAATGTAAGCCCCAGGGCGGGAAGTTTTGCCTATCTGTCCACCGTGGAATCTCCAGCATCTAGAAGAGCATAGTAGGCCTTTGGTAAATATCTGTTGAATGGAAGGACTGAAATTAGTTCTGAAAGTGTCTGGAGGGGGCTTACGTTACCTCTGAAGGGCCTCCAAAGCTAAATCCTTTTCCTGAGTTAGAAAAACAGGGCTGTTCTCACTGAAGTTTTGGCCTTCAGAGTGTGATGAGGAGTGCAGAGGGGCACGGGGCAGTTTCAGGGACATGGCCGGGACCACAGGCAGTGAGAAAAGGGCACAAGGGAGGAGGGGCGCTCCCAAGATGGCAGTCCCTAGAGATCAGGCCTGGGTCTTGCATTCCTCCCTGGGGCCAGCGCAGCAGGAGAGGGTGCTGGGCAGGGGTGCTGGGGGCTGAGAGGACCAACCCAGCTTCACCAGGCCCAGAAGAGAAGGTGTACACAGGGAGAAGGCAGCTGTATGCAGTGGGCTCAATAAAGAGGATTTAGGCTTGGTGTGGTGGGTCATGCCTATAATCCCAGTGCTTTGGGAGGCCAAGCTGGGAGGATGGCTTGAGGCCAGGAGTTCAAGACCAGCCTGGGCAACACAGCAAGACCCCATCTCTATGATACATTTTTTTAAAAAATGAGCCAGGCGAGTGGTGCACACCCATAGTTCTAGTTACTTGGGAGGCTCACAGAGGATCACCTGAGCCTGGGAGTTCAAGGTTACGGCAAGCACTCCAGCCTGGGTGATGGAATGAGAAATGAAACCCTGTCTCTAAATAAACAAATGAATAAATAAAAAGATCTGCCTCTGTATAACAGGAGTTTGAATTTAGGGCTCAAAAAGGTCAAGCACATTCTCAAAATCACTCAGAGAGTGACAAAATCAGGATTCAATTTCACATCTTTCTAATTCCAGAGCCTGACTTTTTTTTCACTCTGCTAAAAAAAAGTGAGGTCACAGGCACATGGCAGGCATGGAGCCCCGGGTGAGCCAGGTCTCAGTCTGGGTCAGTGTCGCACCAGGGCTGCGGTCAGAACCACAGTCGTTCTGGAGACAGGGCCAAGCTAGGGTTAGAGGTCAGGGTGGCCAGGCCTGAGAACAACAAGCTTTCCGGGCTCTTTGCCACCAGCCAGACGCAGGGTCCTGGGATTGGTGGCAGGGCCTGCTGGAGCCCCCAGCTCCCTCTTTCCACCCCCCATCTAGGGCCTGGCCTGACCTTCTCCCCCAGGGCAAGGAACTGGCCTGGCTTTTATCCTGGAGGAGGTTGCAGCTGCTCCTGCAGCCCTGGTCCCAGCAGACAAAGGCGCTTTCTTTCCTAGCACAAGGTCTTGATTGCATGTTGCCCTGGATCCAAAAGTTCCTATGGAGGAAGCGGTTCCCTCCCCGGGTATGTATGTGTGTGTGTGTGTGTGTGTGTGTGTGTGCATGCACATGTGTGCTGGGTTTCAGGGAGTTGGGTTGTCAGGGAGTGCAAGCCCTCTCCCAGCCTCCTGCGTTTAGCCTGGCATTGCTCAATCTGCATCCTTTGTGTACATCTCTAAGTGTTTATGCATGTGTGTGTACATGGTGGTGTGTGATTGTACGTGTGAGCATGTGTGCATGTCCCTGCAGCTGCAGGTGTGAGTACCTAGTAGGTACCTGTGCATATTTCTGTACACATCAGCACATGCTTCTACACAGTCACAAGCCTGTGTATCTGTGTGACTTGTGTCTGTGCCCACATGCGTTTGGGGGTGTATGCGTATGTTTCATGTGTGTGTCTACCTGAGACACTTGGTACCAGGTCCCTACCTCTGCTGCCTCTGGCCATGCCTCCCCACACCTTTTGCTGCTGTGTGGGGGCTCTGCAGTATGCAGGTTCTCCTAAAATAGCCCCCTTTCTTCTTCCCAACCCCCGGCCCCGCCTCTGCATTTGTCTGGGAACAACCTGGCCTCTTTCGGCTCCGGGAGGGAGACAGGTTTGTACAGCTTGGCTTGGCCCATACACTTTCCAAAAGCTCTCTGGCTCCCAGCCAAACTCTTTATAAAAGGCTCATGGGGAATAGCCTAACAGGAAGGTGGGAACTCTGCCTGGGGGGCTCAGGAACCCTGCTCCAAGCCCCAAGATTAAATGGGAGCATCAGTCAGCTGAGCTTCAGCCAGAGAGGGCCCTGCAGCCCGAAGCCGAACTTGGTTAACGGACCCTTCACCCCCAAAGACGGGGACACAGCATCTCAGGGTCTCATGTCCAGGGTGGCAGAGCTGGGAGGGGTCCCAGGGCTCAGGCAGCTCAATTCCCCATGGGCACACTGGAGGGAGAGGCCCAGAGGGATGCCCCAGGCCAGGCAGGAGCTGAGCCCCTTCCTGGCATCCTGCAGCCCCAGGCCCTGGTGACCCTGCCATGGATAACCCTGGGTCTGCCTCTTCTGCAGGGAGATGGGTGCCACTGTCAGACTTCAGAGTAGCAGGCTCTGAGCCTGGCTGGCCCTTTTGCTCAAGGTCTCCTGAGTCCATATCACAAAGTCAGTGTTTGATCACAGGGTTGGTTTACCCAGCACTTGCCTTACTCGGGGTTCTGGGGACCTCAAGCTGTTTCTCCTAGTCCCACTGAGGCACAAGGGAGAGGCTTTCTGTACTGCTGTCTCCCCTATTGGGGCTCAGTTGTTTTTTTTTTTTTTGTTTGTTTGTTTTTTCTTTGAGACTGAGTCTCGCTCTATTGCCCAGGTTGGAATGCAGTGGTGTGATCCCGGCTCACTGGAACCTCCGCCTCCCGGGTTCAAGCAATTCTCCTGCATCAGCCTCCTGAGTAGCTGGGATTACAGGCGCGCACCACTATGCCTGGCTAATTTTTGTATTTTTAGTAGAGACGGGATTTCACCATGTTGGCCAGACTGGTCTCGAACTCCTAACCTCAAGAGATCCACCCACCTCGGCCTCCCAAAGTGTCGGGATTACAGGTGTGAGCCACCGGACCCAGCCTCTACTGGGTCTTAAGGGTGCCTTAGGGTGAAGATGGGAGGGCAGTCCAATGGGTAAGAACCTATCCCAAGTGGATGCTCAGGGCACAGGTGGCAGCCCCCTCACTGGTTCATCACAGGAGACACAGGGGCTACTGCTGGAGATGCCACAGTCATGTGGGAGGGGCAGGCTGGTGGGGCACCTGAGGAAGAGGAGCCTGGAAGCCTGGTTCCAGACATGGCTCCAGGGGCCTCCTGGGTGCTGGAAACAGATGAGAGACACCCTCAAAGAGGATGGTTCCTTCAGTCCATCCCCACTGACCCCCACCAATCACCCCTCTCCTCTTCCCTTCAGGAACCCTTTTCCTGGCAGGAGGGATGGTAGCTGGGAAGCTTTGCTCTTATCTGTCATATGCCCAAGCCAGGCACCGAAACTCAAAAGCCAGACAGAGAATCTTTTTTTGTCTGCTTCCCATTGTCATATCTTGTCCTTGAGAAACACTCATGGACCAGTCCAGCTTGAAAGGGAGTCAGAGAACACAAGAAACAACCAGGAACTCCAAAGAAAGGTCAGGGTTTCAAGAACGTTGTGCCACCCCAGTTGACTGTGCAGAGAAAGTACCTCTTTGGACGGAGGTTTTATGTCTTTGAACTCTTGTTCCTTACAGAGGCTGGGAGTGGTTGGACTCATGGGGTGGGGGTGGTAGAACCCGACCCCTTGTCCTTGGGCCTGTTTTGGGGGTGCTGGGTTGTATAGTGGGAGTGGAGTTGGTGGGGGCTCTGAATCCTCCTCCCACACTCAGTCTAGGGATGGGAGCTGCCTCTCTGTTCCCTCATGGGATGCTAATTATCCTCAACTTGTCTGGGGGAAGAAAGGAAGTAGCTGCAGGGGCTTAGCCAGGAGGAACACCTGCTCCCCTGCTCCACCGCCCTCCAGCTCTCCCTCCCTCCCTCCTTCCCTCTCTCTCAGATGCACACCAACACTAGGAGTATCCTTATATACGTATGTCCTGCTTCTTGATGGGGAAATTTGACAAGGGACTGGGGTCAGGGTAGGAGTATCCTCTACCTGGGGAGGCCCAAGGGGCTGCGCGGCTGGGGGCTTTCCTCAGCCTTGTACAATCCACCGCCCCACCCCCAACCCCTGCCCAAGGCACTCACCGGGCCTTGGCCTCCGGGCTCTTTGCCGGTCTGGAAAGTCTGGGATCTGTGAATGGAAAAGCCTGGGTCAGAGCTGGAGTGGGGAGTGGGTGGGAGTTGGGAGCTGTGTCTACAGAGTTTAGAGTTTTCTTGGTCTGAGCCAGGAAAGAGTCTAAATACCCAGCAGTGCTGAGTCCTTGCCTGCCCTGTGCACCATGAACCTTCCTTGGCCCGGCTCTCCTGACCCACGCAGGCTTTGGGAGTCCCTGAGGATTTTCAAAGAGCCTCAAGGCGCTGGACACAGAGAAAGGTGAGGCCAGGTTGTCATCCTGAGGGGGAACAGGCATACACGGCCAGCAGGGGCCTGATGGTAGATGAGACCAGGGGGACGTGGCAAAGCTGCTTCAGGCTGGCCACAGCACTGTGTCGACCTGGACTCTTTTTTTTTTTATTTTTTATTTTATTTATTTATTTATTATTTTTTTATTTATTTATTTATTTATTTATTTTTTGAAGGACGGGGGAAGTCTCGGCTCTGTGGCCCGGCTGGGAGTGCAGTGGCTGATCTCAGCTCACTGCAAGCGTCCGCCTCCCGGGGTTTACGGCCATTCTCCTGCCTCAGGCACTCCTGAGTAGCTGGGATACAGGGGCGCCGCAACCTCGGGCCGCTAAGTTTTTTTGTACTTTTTTAGTAAGGAAAACGGGGTTTCCACCGTGTTAGCCAGGATGGGTCTGGGGATCTCCTGGACCTTGTGATCCGCCGTCTCGGGCCTCCCAAAGTGCTGGGATTACAGGCTGACACCGGCGCGCCCGGCCGACCTGGACTCTTGAGCCTGTCCTAGTGTCCTGCTTCTGAGAGCCAGCTGGACATCTCAGTGGGGAACAGGACAGTCACTCTCGAGGCAGGAGGATCGCTTGAGCCCAGGGGTTCGAGGCTGCAGTGAGCTGTGATCACACCACTGCACTCCAGCCTGGGTGACAGAGGGAGACCTTGTCTCAAAAAAACAAGAACAACCAAAAAAGGCTCCGTGTGAAGAGGGGAGGGGGACGGGCAGCTCCAGTGTTTCCTCCAAAGTGAAAGTATCCCCTCGGGTTTGGAGGCTGGCCCTCAAGAAGCACGCCCAAAGCCGAGGGCTTCTTGGAAGCATTTTATCTCAAAAGTAGACATGAATCTTATATTCCACTATGTGATTCACTTTTATACAAAACCATGTTTGAGTTAATATGAAATATACATACATATATATGTATTTTTTGAGACGGCGTCTCGCTCTGTTGCCCAGGCTGGAGTGCAATGGTGCTATCTCAGCTCACTGCAACCTCTGCCTCCTGAGTTCAAGCAATTCTCCTGCTTCAGCTTCCCAAGTAGCTGGGATTACAGGCACCTACCAACACACCTGGCTAATTTTTGTATTTTTAGCAGAGGTGGGCTTTTGCCATGTTGGCCAGGCTGGTCTCAAACTACTGACCTCAGGTGACCCACCCGCCTTGGCCTCCCAAAGGGCTGGGATTACAGGCGTGAGCCACTGTGCCTGGCCATATGAAATACTTTTAATGAGTTTTTGCATTGAATCTATGAATAAAATTGATGCTGCAGGATGGGGATCGACAAACATTTTCTGCAAAGGATCAGACAGTATAATAAATATTTTAGACTTTGCAGGCTGTGTGGTCTCTGTGACTACTGCTTCATAGCCCAAAAGCAGCTTTGAGCATAGCTGTGTTCAATAAAACTTTATTTACGGCCACTGGAATTTGGATTTGGGATTTTTTTTTTTTTTGAGACGGAGTCTTGCTCTGTCGCCCAGGCTGGAGAGCAGTGGTGCGATCTCGGCTCGCTGCAAGCTCCGCCTCCCGGGTTCACGCCGTTCTCCTGCCTCAGCCTCCCGAGTAGCTGGGACTACAGGCGCCCGCCACCACACCTGGCTAATCTTTTGTATTTTTAGTAGAGACAGGGTTTCACCATGTTAGCCAGGATGGTCTCGATCTCCTGACCTCATGGTCCGCCCGTCTCGGCCTCCCAAAGTGCTGGGATTATAGGCGTGAGGGGATCATTTTTATGGTCATGACATATTTCCCTTTGATTGTCCAATTATTTATAAATATGAGTCCTGGTTCTTGGCTTGTGGGCCTTGGCTCTGACTCCACCGCGGGAAGAAAGTGTGTTGGGCCTGTGGCTCCACATGCAAAGCCAAGACCTGAGCAAGAACACTAGATTTTGGAATCAGACCCATCTCTAAATTCTTGTACTTCCTCATTAGTTGTGCCACTGAAGGCAGGTGACAACCTACCAGAGCCTGGTCCTCCTGGAGAACATGTTTTGGAATGAGCTCACAGAAGGCCTGCACAGTGGCCTGCAGAGTAGGTATTGACTAAGCAGTGCTGTGGCCACCTTTAGTGGTGCACGTGGCTGAGCTTCCCTGGGTAGGAGGAAGGTCATGGCCAGCATATGGGTGGGTAAGATGTGCCTCTTCCCCTCCCTGGTCAGCTCCCCCATCCTTTTCCCCAGGTCATTCTAGCTGAACAGTTGTCCTACCCTCTGCCATCCTTCTTTCCACCTTCCAAGATTGGACACTGCTTCTCACGGGGCTCCTTGGCCCTGAGCTGGTGAGTCCAAGCATTTAGACACTTACTCCCTAGGATAAGCCCCAGCTCAGAGGCCTCCCAACACCAGCACAGCAGGGATGGGAAGGAAAAACTGAGGCTAACTGCCTCCCCACTGGCCTCAAGGATGGTAGCTGCAACCCAAGGGCAGCAAGGGCCAGAGCAACCTCTCTCCCCTTGCTCATCATTTGTGCTTAGTGCTATTTTATGAAGCTGCACTCTAGAGGGATGGCCCGCTCCAAGCCTCAGACTAAAGATGCCCATCCTGGCTCCCCTCCTGATCAGTTTACAGTTCTGGGTTTACTCCTTCTGAGTCCCCGAAGCCCAGTCCTGACATTTTCCAGCTGGATGATTGGGCAAGTTACTTAGCCTCTTTAGGCCTGGGCCTGTTTCCTTGTATGTATGAGGACAACCTCATAGGGTTATTGTGGGGATTAAGAATTTGGCCATAACATACATAGAACAAATCCTACTCACAGGAAGTGCCTAGTAAACAGCACACTATTGCTACTAAGTAAGGTTACCAGATAAAATACAGGATGTCTGGTTAAATTTTAGTTCCAGATAAACAATAAATTTTTTTAGGCTGGGGGTGGTGGCTCATGCCTGTAATCCCAGCGCTTTGGGAGGCTGAGGTGGGAGGATTGCTTGAGGCCAGGAGTTTGAGACCAGCTAGGGCAACATATCAAGATCCCATCTCTACAAAAGATAAAAAATTAGCTGGGCATGGTGGCTCATGCCTGTGGTCCCAGTTACTCTAGAGACTGAGGAGGGGGCATCACTTAAGCCTGGGAGTTTTGAGGTTGCATTTTTTTTTTTTTAGAGACAGGGTCTGGCTCTGCTGGTCAGGCTGGCGTATAGTGTTGTGATCACAGCTTCCTGCAGCCTCAACCTCCTGGGCTCAAGTGATCCTCCCACCTCAGCCTCCTGAGTAGCAAGGACAATAGGCACACAACATCATGCCTGGCTAATTTTTCAAAACATTTTTTGTAGAGATGAGGACTCCCTATGTTGCCCAGGCTCAAACTCCTGGATTCAAGTGATCCTCCCTGCTCAGCCTTCCAAAGTGCTGGAATTACATGGTGGGCCACCGCACCCAGCCAAAAATATTTAAATAAATTTAAAAAGGGAAAATTTTAAAAAGTGCATATACCAAATACTGTATGGGATATACTTACTCTAAAACATGTTTACATGGAATTAAAATTTAACTGGGTGTTAACTTTCCCTCCTAAATCTGGCACTCCTACACTGAGAGAGGCTCCAGAAACCCACAAACCTTCCTGTTCCCCAGCCCCAAAACAGTCCCCACATCCCTCTAGTCCACCCAGCACAACGGGCCCATGCAGAAAAGCCTTCTTTCCTGTGGGCAGGACAGAAAGCTGGTTTCCCGCAGTGCTCTGAACCCAATCCCAGATCCACTCTGTACTTGCCTTGGGACTTGGAACAAGCTCTTCCTTGCCCCTTCCTTATCCTACTTTTCCAGTGAGACTGGTAAATTCTCTTGCTGGCTATCCAGAAGGAGTAAAAGACCTATGACTCAAAAGAATCAGCAGTATTAAGAACCTGATTGATTGGGCCAGTGGCTCACGCCTGTCATCCCAGCACTTCAGGAGGCCGAGGCGGGCGGATCACCTGATATTGGGGATTTGAGACCAGCCTGACCAACATGGAGAAACCCTGTCTCTACTAAAAATACAAAATTAGCCGGGCATTGTGGTGGGCACCTGTAATCCCAGCTACTCAGGAGGCTGAGGCAGGAAAATCACTTGAACCCAGGAGGCAGAGGTTGCAGTGAGCCGAGATTGCATCATTGCACTCCAGCCTGGGCAACAAGAGCGAAACTCCATCTCAAAAAAATAAAAATAAACAAAGACTCTGATCATTTCAATGAACCCCATCAACAGCCCTATTAGTGCAAATTATCATTATCCCCTTTTTACAGATGAGGAAACAGACTTGGAGAAGGGTGTTCCAAGTGACTGCTCCTCCCCTACAACTGGCTCTCATTCTAGTTCTTCCCATTGTCCTCCAAGGCTTGGGCTGAGCCAGAACTCAAACCCCAAGGCCGTCTAGGAGGCACCAACTTGTCACAGCCATGCTCAGACTCTACGTCCAAATCGACCTCATAAAACAACTTCCCAGAAGAAGCCAGCATTGAACTCACCCTTTCCCCTATTCCCTACTTTGTCCCACAGATACCTTGTTGAGTTTGGATTATGAAAGTGGCCACAATGTCCGCCACTAGGCAGCCAAGATCCCAATTACTGGGCTGGGTGAACCCTACTTCTGACCTAAGAAAGAAATCCTGTGGTTTCCAGAAGAGGTAAATGAACAATACTTCTTACAAGAGGCCATTTAAGCAATTTGGTGTAAATGACTCTAGCATCAAGTTTTCCAGAGGGTGTGACACTTATTTGAGTGTTCTGTTTTTCCTGGTGCCAATTTTTCTGAGTGTAATTTCTTCACTCAGTTTTGGTTTCTGAGATAGAGGCCCCAGACTGTTATTGCAAAAGGCAAAATTAGGGTGCCGTCTCCCCAGCTGGTGGGACTGCGGGGTCTAGCCCAGCTCTGCTGTTCAGGATTGACAAGATAGCTTTGGCAGTCTTTCTGCTAGTTTTCAGGAGGCAAATTCGATGTTGGCATCCCTCTACCCAGTGCCCAAGATGCTGTGAGGACACATGAGGTCACTAATGGCAAACACACACCAACAGTAGTCCAGTGTGCTGAACCAACTATTCCTATTCTGTCCTTGTACAAGGTAGTATTTCCTGGGACAACATTTTAGGTAAAAAATGAAACCAAGACCCTTTACTACTTCTTCTGTTTAAGTTGTTATGAGGGCTCCCTATGTCTTGATTAGAGGCCTGTAACACCTAAGGCCTTACTGTAACAATGGCCATCCATGCTTCAGGCCATTCATGCACCCATCTGGTGGTGTTTAGTTGGCAGCCAACAAGATGAGGCCGGGTCAGTCTCTTGCTCAGCCTTCAAAGAGGCTGTGGCACTTTCCTGCCAGCCTCATTGATAACTTCTGACTCACCCCTTTTGGGGTTGAGACACCAGGCTCAGGAGCACAGAGTTCTGAAAAACCTTGAGAATTTCAGCTACCCTGGTGGTCCTGTGTTTTATGAACCTACTCTAACCCACTCAAGTCTAGTTCCCCCATACACTGCAGGTGTGTGATTGAGGTATGGATTGACTCTTGGTATGGAGCTTAAGAAGTGGCGCTGAGGATGTACCAGCTGACAGCGTTCAGGCCTCGAGTCAGTGGAGGAGGATGCTGTGCTGCCAACTTTTTTTTTTGAGATGGAACCTCACTCTGTCGCCCAGGCTGGAGTGCAGTGGCACGATCTCGGCTCACTGCAATCTCTGCCTCCCAGGTTTAAGTGATTCTCCTGCCTCAGCTTCCCAGGTAGCTGGGATTACAGGTGCCCGCCACCACGCCCAGTTTATTTTTGTATTTTCAGTAAAGACGGGGTTTCACCATGTTGGCCAGGCTGGTCTCAAACTCCTGACCTTAAGTGATCCGCCTACCTCGGCCTACCAAAGTGCTGCGATTATAGGCGTGAGCCACCTCGCCCACCCCCGACTCCCTTCTAGGGCATGTTTTTTTTTTTTTTTTTCCCCCCGAGACGGAGTCTTGCTCTGTCGCCCGGGCTAGAGTGCAGTGGCCGGATCTCAGCTCACTGCAAGCTCCGCCTCCCGGGTTTACGCCATTCTCCTGCCTCAGCCTCCGAGTAGCTGGGACTACAGGCGCCCGCCACCTCGCCCGGCTAGTTTTTTGTTTTGTATTTTAGTAGAGATGGGGTTTCACCGTGTTAGCCAGGATGGTCTCGATCTCCTGACCTCATGATCCGCCCGTCTCGGCCTCCCAAAGTGCTGGGATTACAGGCTTGAGCCACCGCGCCCGGCCTAGGGCATGTTTTAACCAGGTGTTCTGGTCAGTCGGTCGAGAGACAGGCCAAGTCAACCGTCATGATGAATACTCAGCAAGTCCTCCATAGGGTGCCCAGCACGGATCGGACACCTTGGAAAGACAGTGGGCATACCATGCACTCATAAATGCCCCAGGCAGCAAGAGACACCCAAGTGCCACTGAATTCCTCAAATACAAATGTGACTTTTAAACTTTTTTTTTTGTTTTTAAATCCAGGATCAAGACCACAATTTATTATGTAAGACATGGGGTGAAGAATGATCAAGAAAAGTTATGGCTGTGAGTGACATGGAATTAGATGAAAAGGCTCAAGTTTGCTGAAGAGTTTAAATTTGGCTTTTGCTCTTGGAAATGTCAAAATAATCATAAGAAGCACTTGTGCCTTACAGAGCAAATAATCCACAGAGTGTCATTTTCATTTTGCAAACAGGGTCACAACAGCAGTCAAATAGAAGCCTAAACACCCAGAGAGTTAACATACAGATTCGATAACGTATCACAAGGGATTGAGCATGCTGGTGGGTTTTTAAGTCAGATCCACATTGAACCCTGTGACCTACTGGAGGTTATAAGTGGAACCCGGGGAAAGCAGCTTTTCCATACAAAACAACAACAACACAACGACAACAAAGAAAACCAGACTCTGCTGGATGTCTGTAATACTCATTTGCAGTAAGGCTTTCAAGATACAGGAATTTTTATAGCATTTGTATTTTAAGGATTTAGGGCAAATACATTTTTTTTTCTACTTGATAAAAGAAAATTAGTACTTAAAAGGTTCAAAATATATTGATTGAGTTATTTTTTTTACATAAATAAATTATATTGATTTTTAGGATTTAACAGCTGAAAAAACCCTTTCTGCTTCCACTGGAGGCAAAACTGAACAAAATGTTAGTTAAATAGAGAGAGCAGCATTTCTAAGAAATCTGTGGTCAGCATTATAGACCATCTATGCTACAAGGATGTCATTGAATAGGATTTGTTCAATTATTGGATTCTTCTGTGATTGGTTATAGAATTTCTGGTTTATATCTGATTCATAAAACTGGGACTCCACTTTTTGAAGATACATCTGATTGACTTTTTTCAGTCATGATTTAACAGACTTCTTTGAGATGCTCATTTTAACATTTACATAATTTATAATCCCAAATGTATAAAAGACAATGATAAAAGCATCATAAATAAATAATGCAAAATGAAATAGTTATGTCAAACTTTTGGACCTTCTGATAAATTAGCAAAACTGTAACAGAAAAAGTAAAAAATACAGTAAATGTGACAACGAAAAGTGAAACTGGTACTAGTAACACTTGCAACATTTCCAAGGGTCCTGCGCAGCCCTGCGCCCCCAGAGTACTGAACCATGAGCTTACTTCAAGTCTTAGGGTGTGAACTACCTGTGAAGAGTGAGACCATTAGAAGGGACATTAACACGAAGGTGAAAGGACATGGGGAAGTGCTGCTTAGGCAGGTTCTTTCTCAGTTCCTAAACAAGGAGAAGCTGAGGAAGAAGAGAAAATAATGTTGACTTGCAACATAGTTTCGATTAACTGATAATTTGGGATTTGGGTCCAACTGTAAGATATAAACAGAATGGAGAAATTAATGGAGAAGTAACTTTTCACAGCTGTATTATAAAGGATGGCACATATCTGACAGCCTCAGACATTCCTGGTCAAAGGACCTACTAGCAAGTGTCAAAGTGTTGGGCAACTGTCTTCTTGCAGGCTCCAGAAAGAGCCTTATTGGTGAAGGAAAGCCTGAAGTGAAAATCCATTCGGTCTTGGTGCTCTTTAAACACAGAGAGGCAAATTAATGGCTAGAGAAATCTGTAAGCAAACCAGGTCGGAGCAGAGCGCCAGCTGTGTGTGTGTGAAGCAGTATGTGGCTCCACGGAGCGCAGGTCCTGGCCCCACCCCCGTCACCAGCAATAACTCATGGTGGGTAAAGCTTTCTTGCAGCGAGAGGCATCTTTTCACTGGGGAGAGGGACGTATAGAAAATAATGCCTAGTTAGTCAGTATTTCTTCTTGCTGCAGGTGTCTGAAAAACCATGAAGGGGGAAATTATATTACTACCAGTAAGGTTTTTGTTTTTTATAAAGAAATGAATATATGTATTTTCAACCATTAGTTATATGCTTCTGTCTATACTACTCACTTAGGAATCATGATAAAATAGGGAATTATTTTAACTCAAAATATGCACCAGCACTTCCTTTTCTGTGCTTTTTGGTTCCCTGTGACATTCCTCCTGTGCAACCCAGCTCATAGAAAAAGAGCTCCTCTTTGTCTCTGTTCTTCAGCCCTTCAATGGTAAATCCCTAGACAGCTTTCTTTTGCCATTTTTCCTCCTCGAGTGAGTGGGAAACTTGGAAGAGAAGGGGGTGGGCGCGTCACCAAGTACTGTATTAGCTACGATTGCTGGAATGAACGGGATGAACAGAATGTGAATTCTGTGCCTCCTGGACTAGGTAGACAACACTTATCTAATGAAGTGGTGAGACCCTGCAACTATTAACATCTGTTACCATAGTTCTCAGACAGGAAATCAGGTAGGTCATCTTACTTATGGAAACACAGGTTCTTATGGAGGTGAAGTGAGGGAAGTAACAAACCTTTATGGGATAAGAAACTTACAAGTCACAATAATTTCTTAAATGAAAAAAGTTCTAATTGGTGTCGTTGTTGGAGTCTTTGAGTGCCCCCTCCCCAGCCTGTGCCACATGTTCTCTCTCTGCAGGCAAAAGGGCACTGGGTTCGGCACAGTTCTCATCACTGCTGGGCTCCCTTTCGCAGCTGGGAGCAGGCTCTGGGTGGGAGTTGGGGTTGTCCCCCTTTGTCTTCTTCTTCTTCCTCTTTTGGCTCTCCAGGCCTACTATTTCCGAGTGTCTGGCCTGCTGCATGGCTGGCAGAGCCATGCCCATACCAGGGGAGAGGAACATGGATGGGTAAATGAGTCCAGGAGATACTCCGGGGATGAGAAATGGGTTAAAAGCCACAGGACTACTAGTAGTTATTGCAGGTTCAGACTGATCAGAAAATGGACCTGGACCAGGCTTGTCCTCAGCTAAAGTGTCTGTTTTCACATCATGGCTACTCGGTTTGTCTCCCGCAGTCTTTTCAGTCACTGCCGTACCACTTTTTGTTGTGCTTGACAGAGACGCCGGAGCAGTGGAAGTGCAGGTGGTTGCCATGGGTGGACTGAGGAGTCCCCCAACACCAAACATCTGGGGCACAGCAGCCATGCCCGGCAGCATCATGGGCAGCATGCTCAGGGTACTTTTGACCTCTTCACCCGCTGGCATTGTGGCAAAGCCAGCTGGAAACCCCACCAGCCCGGTGAGGGGGATGCCTGCCATATTTCTCATGTTTTGAAGTCCTACCAGGTCCATCCCAGCAATCAGTCCATTCATGAACAGCGGCCCCATTCCAGAGGGAGAGTCTGCCACAATGGAAGGAGCCTTCAGGAGCTCGCTCCGAGGCCGCCTCCCCCTCCTGCGGGGGCCCGTATCTCGAAGCACAGGCTCACCCAGGGTGTGATTGAACTTGTTTTCTGGAAGAAACCCCTGGAAAAACAAAGAAACACAAAATGCTGAGGCGACAGGATGGCAGGTGGTCAGCTGAGGGTGACGACCAGGGCTCTGCACTGGCCTGGCCTGTCTCCAGCTGCACGAAGGGTTCCCAGGAAAAGGAGCACCTCCCGCCTACTTGTGCAGCTCTCCGGCCTGACTGTACCTGACAGGCTTCTCCCTCAGCAGCTGACAGCATTTTGTGGCATGGGCACAACTAGGGCACCTGTCACTGCCCAGTGGTAATTCCAACATGCTGACTGGCAAAAGTGGTATCCAGCCTGTGAGAAGCTGGTAGAAGAGGGTGGGGAGCTGGAGAAAGCACTAAAAGTGCCCTGGTTCTCGGTGAGACTATTGTGGCTGAGACCCCTTCACCAGATCCCAACGCTTGCCTTCCTCTTGACACAGGTTTTTACTGAAGCAACAAAGAATATGTAAGACAGGGTTTTGAAGGCAGACAGACCCGAATTTAAATCCTGACGGCAACCTCCTAGCTGTGGGACTCAAGACATGTCAGTTAGCCTCTGAGTTTAAGTAAAAAAGGACAATGGCAGCTATCTTTAGAGTCTCTGAAAGTGACGTGTTTAATACATTACCTGATCCATAGGAAGCAGTGCTTGCTAATGGCACATTATTTATTGTGTGTATGCCCCACCCCTCTCTGAATACAATGGGATGTGTACATGTTTGCTGAAGAAATGAAGGACTTCTTGAACATTGTTGGGGAAACTGCCACCAAAATAAGTCATGTTCTCCCTAAGGGAGACCATCTATTTTTTCTCTATTTGGAGGTTCGCTCTTCAATTTTCTTCATTAGCAGAGAGCTCTGCAGTAAAGCACTTCTGCTCCATGTGGACCACACTGTGACAGGACCAGGGCCCTCAACACGGGTGATCTGGCACCTGCACTGGACATTCCCATAACCCATCAGGACGGCTGAGCTGCACAGAATCACAGGGGAGGGCAGACCGCTTCAGCAGCATCAGCAAGCCGGAGGCAGCACGTGGAGAGGGAGGTGCAGGCTGCAGCCCCACACCCTTCTTCTTGAGAGTGGAGCTCAGGAGCTCTGCAGGGCAGAGAGGATGCAGCCAGGAACCTGGTCCCTAGAGCGTAAACAAACCACTGCAATTACAATGGATCTTTCTCTGAATTTATAATCCCTAGAGAGAGAGAGAATTTCTTCCCCACAGATAGGGAGCGATTTCTTTCAGGACTTAGTGCCGCAGGCCCGGCGCCCCTGGAGAAGTGCATGCCTTTCTCTCTTCTGATTGCCCTCCACACCTCACTGCTATCAGCTACTTTATCAAGTAGTACATGCCCATGGTATGAGAAAAGGTGAACTGTACTTGTGCAGTTGAGCAGTCTCAGAGTTTCCTCACACAGAGGAGGTGTACAGTGTGAGGACAAAGCCCTCCCCTGCTGGCACCCTCCCTGACTGCCTGGGCATCTTCTTCTTACGGTTCCTGCTACAAAGTCAGTGCTGTTTTACCCCCTTCCCTTTGATTACAGCAATGGTGAAGCAAAATGTTCACAGTGGCCTCAATGGATCTTGTCACACTGGATTCCACTGAGGTCAATGATCACCATCAAGGCCGGAATGTGGAGCCTACGGAGCAGCAAGAAGCGGGAGAGCTCAACAGTGAGGGGTGAGGCCTCTGGGCTGCTGAGGCGACTCCTCGGGCTGCACCTGCGGCCTTTTCAGGATTCTCCTTTGGAATACCTTCCCTTCCACTAGAGTCTGCAGAGTCGGGGGTGGTGATGGGACAAGCAGCAGCTGAGGCTCCATCAGCCCACAGCCTCCTTGTCTGTGGGAAATCAGAGGCAGAGATCTGGCTGTACCTCTCAATGGGGCACACTCTTGGGGCGAAAAAGGAGGTGCGGGTCTCACCAAGAGACACCAGAATGACTGAAAAAACCCCACAGAACATAGAGAAAGAAGCCAGGGAAGCTGACGATATCTCCGGGCTGAGACTTGCCACCAGGCCTGAGGGCTATTAAGAAATCTATTTACAATCTGCCTAAGGGCACCTACTTTTAACTTTAATTCGGCAGCCCTGGCATTTCCCATTTTTTTCACTGCCTCTCTTCTCCATAAACTATGAAAGAA
This sequence comes from Rhinopithecus bieti, assembly GCF_001698545.2. Taxonomy (NCBI): domain Eukaryota; kingdom Metazoa; phylum Chordata; class Mammalia; order Primates; family Cercopithecidae; genus Rhinopithecus; species Rhinopithecus bieti. Next base: position 24,858 of record NW_016822946.1, on the reverse strand, counting down.
GCAAATCCTTGGAAGACCCACCAGATTTTTATTTAAGGGGCAGCTGTAACCTTAGTTGGTGGCACTGGTTTCAGGTTCTCATGGGCTGTAAGAACACGTGTGTGTGGGGCCCCAAATGAGCAGCAGCTGGACTGTGTTGGCTCCCACGTGGAGCCCTGTGGAGTCAGTACTATCATCATGCCTGCTTTACAGAGAATTTACAGATTCATAGGTATGTGAAAACGTGCATATCTGAATGTTTCTGAGTCCCCAGAAATATTTTTTGAACTCCTACACCTGTCCTTCAGTTTCCCAAGAATATATATATATATAAAACCCCAGTTCATCATAGACAAAAAAGCTTTATGATGGCAACTTTAAGAAAATTCTTCTCAAAAAGCCTTGGTTTGCATCACAGGGCTGGAAGAAATCCCTGAAACTGTTATATTTAGTCCCCTTCGTTTTCACAAGTGGGGTGGGGTGGGGTGGGCAGGGTACAGTTGGTCAGGGACATAGCAGGTGAGAACACAGGCCCAGCCCAGGCCTCTTTCCACAGCACACCACACCCTCTCTTCTTCCCAGCATGACCTGCCACTTGCAATTTGCTAGGCTGGCAACTGCCCCTCTGGCTCTAGGGAGGATCACTGGGGAAGCAATTCCTGGCTGGTTCCTATTTCTAAAGAGAGACAGTAGGACTTGATGGATCGGGGCCAGGCTAAAAGGATAATTTCTCACCAGTCTGTCTTGAGCTCATCAATGCAAATCGCCTCATTCTGGGCCAGCCACTCTGTCTACACAGCAGTCTCAGGCCCTTGCTGGCATGGCACCACAGCCCAGGGTGCTTCAGCCAGGGTAACCACAACTTGACCATATACCTTTCTGAGCCCTCTTCCTGCAGCCTACCCACAACCGAGAGGCAGAGAAAGATGCTGGGGAGTATCTTTCTTTTACATCCACAAATGTGCCCTCAAAACTCTCCAGCGAGAGGGGGCATATTCCATCTCAGAAGTCTTTCTGTTAGGAAGAAAACAAGCCCAGCACTAGATGAATGGTGCCTCCTTCTTATTTTCAAGGAATCTGCTATAAATCAGGTCTTCTTTAACATGCTTTGAGACCCTCCTCAGGGTATCTAGCACCAGGCTATGCCCCAAAGGACCTTTGGCCACCTTGGCCCTGGCCCAGTAAGTGCAAATAGCAATCTCAGGATATGGGATGTCAAAAGCATCCTTTCCCTGCCCTTGCTGAGAACCATGGGTGTAGAAAGAATGGTGGGTCCTTTCAGAAATGAGAACTTGCTTAGAAGGCACAAGCTGATCTTTCTTCCCCTCTAGATGTGGAGAATAGCAGCAGAAAGGCCCCGAGGATAAAGAGAATGCTCTTCATTTGCAGCAAAACAAGAGTGCTGGCAAATGAAGTCAGCTTTAACCACGTCCTGTGGAGGAGTCACCCCAGCCACCAGCTGCTGCCCACCCCAGTCAGGTGCCCCTCCCAGCAGCGCGGCGACCACACACAGTGGCCAGGCGGGCTTTGGCAGCTCTCCCTCCCGGTAATTATACCCTGGGAGCAAACCTGCTTCCCCTTCCAGGAAAGGCCTGCGGAGGGGGCAAAGAGAACAAGGAAAAGGAGCTTCCTTATGTTCAAGCACACTGGAGGCAAATCTGCTTTCTATCTAATTTGCACAGGCATCCAGCCCAAGAACATCCTCATCAATGCATGGTAGCATTATTCCAACTCTAAAACTTAACTCTGGGTGGAGTTAAAAGAAGGTGGTGACCGGAGCTTCCTTTCTCCTCCGAAGGTTAGTACATTCATCCAACAAATACGTGTTGGGTGAAAAGAGACCTAACAATGAAAAGCGATGTCTGGCTCTTCATTTAAAAATCCTAAAACCAAACCAGAACACAACAGAAACCAGCTCTAAAGACATTTTTAGCATAACTGGTGGAATCTGAATATAGACTAGATAACAGGTATTATTAATATGCACATGTAATAATAGCAATAATTATGCAGGAAAACATTCTTTATGAGATGCATGCTAAAGTATTTAGGGGTGATATATCATGTCTGCAACTTACTGTCAAATGGCCCAGCAAAACCCCAAAACTATACACATATAGGTAAAACCAATATATACATATGTAACTTACATATATAAACTATATTAAGTATATGTGTGTGTATACATATATTTAATGAGTAACCACTAGGTACTGGGCATTAAAAATTGAATCCCACAACCTTCCATGTAGCCTGTGCTATAATTCTGTGGACACCACCCATCCAAACCACAGCGCATATGGCAGAAGGGCCTTCGAATGAAGGGAGGAGGAATTCCTTGTGAGATTTAAATTTATTTCTAAAAACAGGGGTAGGGTTTCTGCTATAAATGTGTGTCCCTTCAGATTCCTATGTTGAAATCCTGTGCCCCAAGGTGACGGTAATAGGACGCAGGGGGTTTAGGGTGGTGATTAGGTCACAGGGGCTGAGCCTTCATGAATGGAATTAGTGACCTTATGAGAGCTGGCTGTCCCTTCCTCCACGAGAGGGCAGCTGTAACCACGTCCTGTGGAGGAGTCACCCCAGCCACCAGCTGGTATTTCTAAAGAGAGACAGTAGGACTTGATGGATGAGAAGTGATGGTGAGAAGACATCTGTCTGGATGATGTGGTATGGGGCCTCACCAGACACCCAATCTGCCAGTGCCTTGACCTGTCAGTACCTTGACTTTGGACATTTGGGTCTCCAGAACTGTGAGGAATAAATTTCTGTTGCTCATAAGCCCCCCAGTATTCTGTTATGGTAGCCTGAATGGACTAAGTATCTATGGCAAAGAAAAAGAGTGCAGTGCACCCTAGAAGGCCCTGTTCCAAGAGGAGCTGCAGGAGACACACGGGTGCCCCTGTTGGGAAGGCTGAGCTGCCTGAGGTCTTGTTCTTGTCTTACTGCAGGAAAAGGGCCTCCGAGGCAGGGAGTGTGTTTATTTAACAAAGGAGGCTAACACATCTCTGGGAAGAGGCTGGCTTGCAAGAACAGCTTAGAGATGGGTTTTCTGGCAAAGGGTCAGCATCTGTAGGGAGGGATGAACATTAGTTTCCAAGGAACATGAGGGAAACTGTTAGACATGGAGAAAGAAACAAGCAAGCCAAGGGGGAACTACGTGGCTCTTCCTGACACATCTCTAAAGCAAGAGCTCAGAGACTACAACAAAGCAAGAATTGGAGGTCTTCCCTTGATGGCGTATCTGAGACACTGTGCGCCGAGACAAAAGGAGAAGGTGGGAGGCAGTGTGAAGGGGCGAGGAAAGACAGAGGGGACACAAACAAAGGTGAACCAACTCATACTGCTGCAGGTGAAAGAAAGTGGGGGGGAGAATCCTAAGAAAAGGGTGGAAGGGACATTTTCTGAGACTAAAGCAAGAGGGGAAAAAAAGAGCAGCTTCTGCAACGTGACAAACTGTCTAGGGTCCAAGTCCCCCCTCAAAGGGGCTGTGGTAGCAGATGGAGATGAGCAATGGCCACTGGTGGGGCTACTAGACCAGCAGTAATCCAGGTGACAAACTCTGGAACAAGTTCCCTGAGAACATTAAATGCCAACCTCTTTCTGCACCAGGAGGAAATGACTAGGGTGGGCGGTCTTTTGGAGCTATAAAAAGAAATCACATTCAATCAATCCCACCGAGAAGGGAATTCCTACTCCAGGAAAGAGGTAGCTGGCAGAGTACTTAAGAGAAGGCATTCAGGAAAGCTTCAGTTTATGGAACAACCTGGGAAAGGCAAAAGTCCCCACGAGGATCTTCAGAAGCTCTCTATTCGGGCAGAAAGTGCTTTTAGGAGGTTAAAAGCACATTTATGTATAATTTGCCCAAGCTCAACACATTTTCAACTTGAAATGTTGTTACCGCCCCCTAGAGGTTATGACTTTTGTAGTCCAAATTTGTACTAATCTGTAAACTATAATTAACTCGGATTCGTTACACTAGAAGTATTCTGCAGAAGTCTTTGAAGTCCCTTCCAGTCTCATGATGCTATAATAGGAAAAGGGTAGTGCTTAGAGTCAGCTGTTTTTCATTGCCAGTGAGGCCGGACTAGGAAGAAATGTCTTAAACGGTAGCCATAAAAACCTAAATTAGGAAATGAAAACTTCCAATAATGAATTTTGTTCACTAACAAAGGTTAAAATTTCTTTCCTCTTGCAACTCTACACACAGGAGAAACAAAACACAAACCCAAGCTTTGGCAATGGTTTAACAAATAATTCTGGAGGTAAGGGTTGAAAACAAATGACCACTGGGAGTCACAGAGTGCTCAAAAATGCCACAGCACCATTTCTTGCTGCTAATCAACTTCCTGTGCTGGCTTCTAGTCCTCTTGAAAGATGTCTCCCAGCGAACCCCTTCCCAGCTGGGGCTTTCTCTCAAGTGTATAAGGTATGGCTCAACCAGGATGCTCCTCCTGGCCCCACACTCATGTGGCCTTCTTCCTTACCCTCAGTCCTGGCTCCTTGGGGACGGCAGGAACCCTCTCTTCCCCACTCAGAGAGCTGACATCTAATTTTCCAGGTTCTTTACAGCGTGGCCTCCTCTGCTTTGGTTTGTCTGAAAAATTCTAGGATGAAAACGGAGACCAACATTACAAAACACGCTATCCCAGATTGTTCTGATGAGGCTGATGCTTTTCAACTGGTTTTGCTATTATTCTCTTCAATGGCTGTCTGCACAGGAGCTGGCCAGGTTAAACTAAAGGAAATAGCTACCTGGCCTCACCTAGGCTTTCTCTCCTGAAGCACCAGTGTTCCTACAGTAAGCTGGAAAACAGGCTGTGTGGGCCCCCGGCGCTCCAGATTAGAACACATGAGCCAATTCACCAGGCTGCCAGGGCCCTGTTAATCCCTGGCCTTTTCCTCTTGATCGTTTCCTTGGATTCTCTCATCACTGCTACTTGCCTGGCTGGTTTCGCCTGTCTCTGGAGGGTGCGCATCTGTGAATGTGTTCTCCTCTTCTTGTGTGCTCTCTACATAGGTATCTTAATAGTTAGGTGCATCCAGGACAAAGACGGTGGTGGGGTAGGTGAACAAGTGAGAAGAGAAAAACCAAAAAAGACATCGTGCTCAAGAGTCCTCTCCCAAAAATGTCTAGTCTGAGGGACTTAGGACAAAGGCAGTAAGGCGATTTGAAGGGAATGTCCCAAAGCAGAGTAACCATAAAACTAAGGACAGTCCCCCCACCACCACAAATGGTAATGTATTAACTTGAAAAGAATACAAAGGAACATTTTCATAGGTGGCCAAGTTTATGCAACCTGAAGATTTCTCTCTGAGCTTATGATACTGTGTGGCAATGTTTGTGGGGACAGGGGACAAGTTCTGTCCTCTTAGGATTTTGCATGTCTACTTTTTGGCATAGTATTTTGAGATGGGCTATCATTTCTATTACTGGAGAATTTAATCAAAATTTAAACTTAAAAACAAAAGTCCTTTAACATGATGTTGTCAGCTGACAGATTTCTCCCAAATAGCTCCCAACTTTCTGGTTTCCCTCAGCATGCTTTCATCAAAAATAGCAACAAGTCAGCAGGAAGTAAACAGTGATCTTAGGCAGCACCAACAAACACTTACTGCCCCAAAACCAGGAACTTCTAAAGAGTAGTCAGCCTGCTGCCTCAGCCAGTCAAGCAGACTCTTGCTGGGAATGGCTTTCTCGGCTTGGCTGCTGGCTGCCGTGGCTGGCTCGGGAGCCGAGGTGGCAGGCCCTGGCCCCTCAGGGTGTGTGGTGCTCAAGGTGGCCTGCCCTGGGTCTTCATGGACTTCCTGGATGAAGGAAAAACGAGTATGTATAATCACGACAGAATGAAAATTAGTTTCTAAAAAAAGAAAACACGTAAGGGGTTATTTGGATCACGCCATCTATTTCCACCCTGATATTACTCAGCTGGGGTGCCTGAATTAGAACCCTACACATACCACTGACCCACACACACATAAGCTCTTGCAAGTGATTTGGTGTTCCGTTCACCTGAGCGCTCCTCTCCCGCTCTTGTCCACTTGGTACACTTTAACTCCATCCTGACTGCCGGATTTAGTTTTCCTCCTCTGTCACCACTGCCCACTGTCCCAGGCAGCACTCGCTGCTCCAGCTCCTGTCCCCACAGCACTCTGTCCCTAGCTCTCTCATGTAAAGAAGACGCCATACCACAATTGACTCACCCTCTACAGTGTGAATGCCTGTCTTACCTCTGTTTTACTAAAGCCTATAATGGGGTCTGTAACAATGTCAATGCTAAATAAGTGTTTGCATTAATAAATTAAAAAAATACTCTGAGGACAAGAGGGAAAATTTTTATTGGTCATTCCACTGGAATTCTATGATCATTATAGAGAAATACGGTGTTGCACATCTAAAAAAGGTAACGAACTTCTTAAAAGCTTGCAGGATTGAGCAGGGAAAGGACGCGTCACTTCAGCTTCCCAAATTACTTCGGAAGTCTAAGAGGAAGACATAATCCAAGCAATATGGCTTAGCAGTAAAGTTCTCAGCCCCTAGAGGATAAGGTCCTTGGTTTGGTTTTCTGCTTTGTCACTTACTAGCTGGATAATCTGGGGGAAATTATTTAATGCTTTAAAGCCTTATTTTCCTCACCTATAAAATGGGAATAACAAGCCCATCTTCAGAGTGGTTGTGAGGAACAAAGAAGATAATCATGTAAAGCCTTGAACATGGTAAGTAGTAGGCACTCAATAAGTACTAGCTATTACTATTCCTTTTAAAATAAGAAAACATAAAATGGATTCTCAAAATCCAGTAAATGGGAAAACCCAAAATACAACATTAAGCATCAAATAAAGCATGAAAGGGATCTCTCTTGGCCAGGTATACGGTTTCTGACTTTTTCTGTTGTTTGCAAATGATTTCCTTTGAGTTTGGAACAAACTGTCTTAGCATGATCTCCGTGAATCTTCAACCCTCCGTGGTAGATGCTGTTGCCCCACTTTATAGAGGAGCAAAGTGAGGCTCAGTTGTAGCCCAATGTCACCCAGTACGTCAAGCAGAAGAGCCAGGATCACATTCAGGTAGCCCTGACTCCTGTTCTTTCTCCCATACCCCAGTCTCGGAGAGCCTCACTACCCCGGAGAAAAGCCGCTGCACACTCAACCCTGCCATCTTGCTCTGCCGTGCCGTCAACAGTGGCTCTTCTGAAACCCTGGAGGAGCAGGGTTGTTCCTATTTGAAATGGCAAGACCTCCTGGCTCATTTCTCCAGGCTGTAAGCAGATTAAGTGCCATTAATGAGTTAGTAACTATCTAGTTCTACAAAGGATGGAGGGCATCTTATAATGAGAGAAAATAAAGCGGGACAACTGAAATAGAGATAAAAGATCCACAAATTATTTTGTGTCTGAGGAAGAAGGATTTGTTTCTCAGTGTAGAAACATGAATGTTTTTAATCTAATGACCTCAATACCCACCAAGATTCCCGCCTGAAGTGTTTGCTCCTTCAAAAAGATGAGGTCCATCCCTCCTTCAACATGTTTCCGCCTCCCTCTCCGCCTCCTCGTGGCCGCATCATCTCTTCTGAGGTTTCCATTGACAATCTGTCCGGTCACAGGATGGATCAGGCCAGCTTGCAGAATCCCAGACAAGTCCATGCCAAGGGCTCCCTGAAGTGAACTGATAGCCCCAATCTTAGGGGTGCTGGTGCTCACTGGGAAAGGGGATGTGGCTCCTGGGGACCCCTCTGATGAGCAGGAGAGGTCCATAGCTGACTCCCCATGCCAGCCATTGAGGATGATAGGGGTGTGCCCGTGGGTGGCAGAGAACTGCTCCAGGCCCCGAGCCTTTGCATCCCTCTCCACCTCAAACTCATAGGGACGCCTGTGCTTTTGTTCATCCTTTGTGAATACTGGAGCTAAGAAGCTCTCCTGTGAACACACAAACAGTAAGAGAGGTCTGAATGCCACACAAGTGGCTGAACGCCAGCTCTTTCTCCAGGCCTGATTTCCCTAGGCCTCATATTATTTCCAATCATCTTTTTAGGAGTTCTTCTAACTCGGGCCTCCTCAAATCCGAACAGCTTGTTAAAATGCAGATTCTACTTCAGTGGGTCTGAGGTAGAGCCTGAGAGTCTGCTTTTTTAACAGGTTTCCAGGTGCTGCTAAAGTTGCTAGTCCATGAACTACATTTGGTGTTGCAAGATGATAACTCAGGAATGCTCAACTTCAGCCGTGCATCAGAATCATCTGGGAAGTTTAAAACAACCCAGTACCCAGGACACACTCTGGACTGATTAAATCAGAATCATTAGCTTGTCAAGGTCCCCAGCTGATTGCAATGTGCAGTTGAGCATGAGAACCAGCATGTTAATAATGTATCTCAAAACTCGTCACCCCCACCAAAATGCTCACTCCTGCCTTGATTTCCCTAATTTCTATCAACTTCCACTGTTAGCTCAGTTCTCTAAGGGTCAACCACACTGTTCCATTCATGCTTCCCTTTCCTTATATATTTGTTAGTCATGGAGTCATCTTCGTCAGTTCCCCTCGTCTTTGTATCCACTCTGAATCAACTGGGGTCTCGAACCTCTCTTTACCAGTTTCCTGCTTGGCCCTCCTAGTCAAGCTGTATACCACTCTAGGTGAGGTGCAAACCCCTGCTTTCATCATGCCTTCTCCTGCTCCAATACTTTTACTAGCTCTCCACTACATACAGGATAAAGTCTAAATTCCCCAATCAACACTAATGGCTTGGCAAAACAAACCCCTATCCACTAAGTAAACACTTGCTGAATGAATGAACTCAACTGAGACGTGGAACATGCCCACCATTCTCTGTTTTGTGGTCACTCCATTCTTGCCGGCTCACCTTCTGAATCTGGGCCGCCAATGCTGCGCCGCTGCTGAAGCTGTGTTCTGCTGCTTCCGGCTCTGAGAGGCTGGTTCGAGAACCAGCACCGCTGGTTAACACCGGGGCGGGCAGTGTGCCTGAGGGCTCATACTGCTGGCTGGAGGGCCACTTCCCCTTTAACACCACATGGCAGATATTATCTAGGCGGTTAATTATCACGCGGTCCTAGAAAAAAGGATAAAGCTCTGATGAATAAGGATCGAGTTACCTAAACTCACAAAATCCTTTGAGATCAAGATCAAGCTTTTCACCAGAAGGAGTCGATAAGAAAAGAGCACACTCAAACATACTCACTTTATAAGCCTTAAAATAAAAATCATAGTTTAGACAATACAAATGAAAGCCATGGCACTATTTATAGTATATATATATATAAATATATAGTATATATATATATAAATATGAGGACAATCTGACACTTTCATCTTACAGTTGAATTAGTTAAGTGCATGTATCTTTAATGTTCAAATGCTACATAACTAATACCTTTTAAAGGTATTAAACATTTCTGAGTTTGTTGTTCAGAACTATTTCTAAAAGGTTTAAAAACAATTCAAAGCTGAGAATGGTTTTGGGGCGGGGTGGGAAATGCAAGCTCTGGGGTACCTTTGGCCAATCAGAGAAGGAATAGAGAGTTTTCTCCTGTAGCAGCTGAGCAATAGTGGGAGCTCGAGCCTCCTGTAGCTCATCCCCAATGTCTCCTGCGATGCCCGATGTTGAGCTCTTGCTCTCCTCCTCAGAGTACTTCCCTGGATAATCTGGGAAGAGGTTAAAAAATTACTCAGGCACTTAATTGTAGTAGTGAGATAATACTGATCTGAGAGATTAGGATATCCTGATCTTTTCCTTTTTCTTTTTAAATTAGCTTATTCTGTGCTAATTTATTTTAAATAGAATATTAATTATGTTATCTTCTATTTCTAGGAGAACCGTATCAGTTAAGCCAGAAAAGCAAATCCTGCTCTGGGGCTCCCAAGGCAAGTCCTCTAGTGAGCATTTGCATCCACATCCCAACACAAGAAAAGACAAGAGAAAGGAAATTTTTCTTGTGTATCCAAGAGTGAAAGGGGATGACTAATCACAAAGAGGCTTCTCACTCAGTGTAGTGGTCAAGGGAAAGCTGAATATTCTAATACTTTGAGATCTTTGAAGGGACATCTATGAAATGGAACAGCAAGAGGGTGATTAATATGAGAAAGGATGAAAGTCATGAAGCTTACAACAAATGTCAGACAGACCTGATTCATGTAAAAGATGCCAAGAAAATCAGAACATTTCAATTACTTCACTCACGGAAAGAAATGGACATGCAACTTATTCTTTCAAGCTTCAGTAATGGTGAAAGTTTATCATCAACGTGAATAGATCTTCAAAGATCCACTTACAGGAAATGAACAGACAATGGCAAAGCACTTAAGGCCGGAAAAGTTGTTGACCTCTTTCTTGGTTCAATGACAAGGAGCATCCATGCTTTGAAATGTGGATATTTCATTTTTGAATGTGCAACAAGTCTCCTAGGGAATTGCAGCGACCTGACCATGAAAATCAGGGCCTTGCTAGGCCTGGTGGACTCAGGATAGTCAGACAGATATGGCCCAGGCCCTCAAGGTTCTTACGGCCCTATGAGGGAAGACAGCCAGGAAAGCAGCGACAATAAAAGAGCAATTAAAATTACAAGCTGTGGTAAGTGCTATAAAGGGAAAGAAACCAAGTGTCATGATAGGGAACAACAGGGAAGAACCTACTCAAGTAGGTTGTTAGAGAGTCTCTCGGAGGAGGGAAGTCCCATGAAGATGAGGCGGCAATGGGGAAGGGTATTGTGGACATGCTAGGAACTAAGTGAAGGCCAGGTGAAAAGTACAAAGATGAGGCTAGAGGGGTGGAAATCATCTAGAACATGCTGAGTCCTGTAGGCCAGGATAGAGAATTTGGATTTTATTCTAGATTCAATGGGGGACCACCACTGAAAGGTTTTAAGCAGAGGAGTTGAATTTAAGTTTTTTTTTAAAAAGTGAAATCACGTGAGAGGGAAAACCTGGAAAAAGCCAGGAGACCCGGGCCCTGACAGGTGTACCAGTTAATTACTGCTCCTTCAGGACTGTAGATTTCTAGTCTCGAAAGCAGGGCTAACTCTCTCTGCCTTACCTGTCCCACACCTCGTATGTGTGGAGGATCCCTTCCAAGGTCTGCAGAAGCACTTTTAAAACCATCGGTGAAAGGGACTCCCACCCACATGTGCACATGATGCTCACCAAAGCTTAGTAAGGTCACTGCTTCCTCTACTCTGACTTAGCAAGGCTGACGCTGCCATCAAAGGATACTAGTTCAGGAACATAATTTCTTCTCTAAACCGTACCTTGTACTCACTTGACTGCCTGGGTTTCCAAGGACGGATAATTTGATTTTTACCCACAACAGGGTTCAAAAAGCAACGTGGGTTTTATAATTCAACACATGGCAGCAAAGCTTCGTGGCCTGCCGTGAGGAGGATCAGGCATAGTTGCAGACTGGTTCCTTCTGGCTTGGCGGAGGTTACAATTCTATCAAGCTACTTTCAATTTGGCATCTCGGTTTTTATCTCAGCTAGTGTGTAAATTTTAATTTGGGTTCAGAACTCTTCCCAAGAGTTCTGAATAAAACCAAGGAGTTTAAAAAGAAAAAGCTAGATAACTTGAGGCTGGGTGCAGTGGTTCACGTCTATAATCGCAGCACTTTGGGAGGCTGAGGCAAGTGGATTGCTTGAAGCCAGAAGTTCAAAACCAGCCTGGACAACATGGTGAAACCCTATCTGTATTAAAAATACAAAAATTAGTCGGACGTGGTGGCACACACCTGTAATCCCAGCTTGGGATGTTGAACCCAGGAGTCAGAGGTTGTAGTGAGCTGAGATCGTGCCACTGCACTCCAGCCTAGGTGACAGAGCAAGACTCTGTCTCAAAAAAAAAAAAAAAAAAAAAAAAAAAAGCTAGATAACTTGAGGGACTTAGCTTAGCTCCTTTCTTTCCCTCTTTAACATAAAATCAGTGCCCCAGAAAGGGATGATGTGTCTGTCTACATCCCTCAGCATCACAGTGGACCAGGCATGAAGGGAGTTGTTTCTGGTTTTTTGTTCACCCTAATAGGCCTTCTTGGATCTGAAAAAAATTAAAACTACAGCTAACAATCATTTGTTGCTGTTGTTCCCCACGATCCCTAATCACTGTATGTCTATTCTTGCAAAGCCCATAGAATCTCAGGGTCACCTAGATTCTTAACATTTTGAAATTCCTTCTAGCTTGAACCCTTATCTAAGATCTCCCTATTTAAAAGGATCAAATCTATTTTCTTTATTGCTGTAAACTTTTTATTTCTTTTGAGTTACTGAAAGGAATCTAAACCAAATGCACTGACCTTAAGTCACACAGTTTTGACAACGACATGAATAAATGGCTTTTTTGCCCACCTTAACAAGGATCAAATTTATTTGTATTTTTGTTCAGTTCCTGAAAAATTAACTGCCCCCATATTAAACTGCAAGTTCCTAACATCCCAAGGCTGTTCCACTTTAGCTAGTTTGAAGCACCTTATCTAGGGGAAGAACAAACTATTTCCCCATAACACCATACATAGCATCTATTGAATGAAGACACACAAGCCCCTGCCCAAATTATATGGGTGAGGCAGCCAAAGTGCTATGATTGTCTATGATCTTCAATTTTCTACAACATGACCACAGTTACTAAGCTATTTGAATTTTCAGTCCAAGGCCTATGACCTTTGGTGAGGGCAGGCAGGTCTGTTTCAGAAGCTGTAAAAATATGAAGCACTCTCTCCCCCAAAACCCAACCCCCCGTCATGAGTGAACTAGTTTATCCAAAATACGACAAGATCCTACATACTGTACCTTGACTATGGCAGTTTCCATCTCTATCATACTCATCTTTATTCTCAAAATCCATGTCTTCTGATTTGAGTTCACTTCCTTCGAGAGGATATGTGGGGAAAACTTTTTGCCCCTCTGCACTTTCTTTCCAAGGTTCTTTTAAAAGCTCATGCTTCACTTTAAACGGCTCTGATGGAACAGCAGTGGGTTCACCCTCCATGGCGATAGTATTGGTTTTGCTTTTGAACAGATCTGGGATATAAGCCTTGGGTTTCTCGATTTCAAATTCATCATTCTCAAGGCCATGCATCCACCTCTCCATGTGTTTGCAGTGGCATTGACAGGCTGCTGGAGGCGGGAAAACCCTCTGTAGTCCAGGAGTCTGGTTTGCGACCTCTAAGCTTCCTTTCTTGGTTTCATCTGCATGGAAGCCTTGGTTCTTTTCCCTTGAGATGTCAATAGTGGGCTCTGTGAGATGCAATACCTCTGGCCTTTCCTCCATGCCTACTGCCATGGCTAAGTTTTCCTCCTCGTTTTCTTCCTCTTCCTCTTCATCACTGTGGTTCTGACTCAAAATCAATTTACTTTCTAAGCTTTTGTTTTCCAATAAATCAATTAATTGCTGATCTGATGACAGGTTTCTTTTGGAGTCACAGACACTAAGACTGCACATATCTACAAACCCACTTTCATTTCCTGGATTCAAGGAAGGGGAAGATAAACACTTGGCTTCCAGCTGGCTGATGCTTTCGGGTCTCTGTCCTGCCTCACTGAAGCAGAGCTCCTCTTCCTTTGAAATAGACATCAACAAATGTTTTCCATTTTTGATGTTTGCTTGAGCTACTCCTCCTGCTTCTAAGCTACCCATAAAAGTGGGGCCGGAAGCTATTTCTGCCTCATGGCCACCAGGCTGGCAGTTCCCATCTTTGCTTATTGAGATGGTAATAACATCTTTTCTACATTCTGTATTGGTACTTGGGCTCTCCCGAAAAGAGCCTGGTTCTTGGCTGAGCACCTTCTTACCATACATCATGCTCTCTAAGGACTCAGGCAGCAGGCTTTCATCATGGTTGATGGAAATGACATCCTGAACTTTAGAAATAAAGTTTTCACAAGTCACATCAGGCAGGCTGAGATGATCATCTCTGCTTTCTACTTTCACTAGATTCTCAGGTTCATTTTCAAGGGACTCTGAAGTCCTACTCATTTGAGTATATGTAAGAGATTCATACAATTTGGAGTTGGTCTGGTAAAGACAACAGAGATTTCCTGGTGCCTGGGTGTCAGATCTTTTATGCTGGGCATAGTTTCTATAGGCATCCAGGAAGGACAGCTGGGGGTCGTTCATGATGTAACAGTCAGTGCGGTTCAGCCCATGTTTGGCAGTGCCGATGAGCAGGTCTCGATCATGCTTCCCACACTCCCACCAGACTGGGAGGTAGAGGCTGGGCCTGCACAGCTGGAGGCGTTCATGCAGCTGAGGGCACTTAAGCACTTGCTCTCGAACTTTGCGTAACAGTTCAATGCGGTACAGAGTTCTTGCAGCACGTTCCTCAGTGATGGGTTCAACGTAGATGGTGGTATCTGGGGGACCTGGAGAGAAAGGAAAATAAAGGCTATCACTTAAGGTGGTAGCCTCAGACACTTCCGCCCACCTGAGCCCCTGCATCTTTGGCCGTGGAGTTCAGCTCTCTGGCTCCTCAGCACGGCAGTTTTAGGTGTGTGGGCCCTTGCTAAAACAGGAAACCGAAAAAGAATGGAAGGACAGACCCAAGGGGTGTGAAAGAAGAGCATAAAAACTCCAGTTCTGAAAATAGTATTAGTTTTCTTTAAATAAGTATGTACTAGGCCAGGCATAGTATAGTAGTAGTTCACGCCTATAATCCCAGCACTTTGAGAGGCAGAGGCTAAGAGGATAGCTTGAGGCCAGGAGTTCAAGACCAGCCCGGGCAACAAAGTGAGACCCCCTGCCAAGTCTACAAAAAATAGAGAAAATTATCTGGGCATGGTACCATGTGCCCACAGTCTGGCTGTTTGGAAGGCTGAGGCAAGAGGATCTGGGAGCTCAGGAGTTTGAGGCTATAGTGAGCTGTGATCATGCCACTGTACTCTACACTAGGTACTTTATACATGTTACTTAGTTCTCATGAAAATCCCACCATACCATCATCATGCCTGTCCTGTTTCAAGGATAAGGAAATTGGCTCAGATAAACCACCTTGTTCCAGGTGACAGAACCAGGATTTAAATCCAGGTTTTGTCAGTGTGACTCCAAGGTCCACATCTTTCCAATATATTCAGCTCCCTGGCTTGGATGACACCACTTTAGCCCTGCCACATAGGAGGCAAAGGCTGGGACGTCTTGTGCGTGCTGCCATCAGCCCTGAACCCACACTGAGTAGGTTCAATGTTTGCTTTAGCTTTCCTAAAATATTGTCCCATGGTCCAGAGGAACTCCATCTACAAATACGAGGCTAAAGGGAGGCGTTGCAAGTGTCAACCAGGAAGACATTTTTCAAAAGGGTTCTCTATTGGATCAGGGGATATTTAAATGACAGCCACTTACTTTCTATAGTTACAAGTCGACATGTAAGGAAATACTTAAAGTTATTAAGATTTAATCTAAGGAAGGTGTGAAGTTCAGAGTAGGATAAATCTGAACATGACTTAAAAAAAAACCCTTATACTTTGCAAAAAGCGGTTAATAGTATCTCAATATTTGTGATGTTTTAAGCTGAATTTCAACTTTCACTGAAGTTACATCATTTTGGGAGAGAGATTTTATTTTATGAGGTGGACCCAATTAGAAGTTTATGAATTTCTAAAAGCCCACTCATCTTTACCTAAATTCCTCATGTAGACTCTAGTTTTAATAGGTATACGTAAAGTAATTCTGCAATTTGAAAATCAGAATGTTCTTTCCTTGTATCATCTGACAATATACTGATAGTTTTCTCACCGCCATCTTTCCATGTGGGTAGACGACAGACATTCCGGCACATGGCCACAAAACTATAAAAATACTGTTCCAGGCTCTCATCCGACTTCTTGTCCAAACGGGAAATGATGCGGAACTGTGTCCAGTCAAAAGTTTTCTTTTCTTGATCGTAAACAACACCAAAGGAAGACACTGTTCTATAGAAGTCTGCTTGTTCTCTCCTAGTCCACCTTGAGATTTAATCAGAAAGGAAGAGTGAGCTGTTTCTTCTTTTTTAAAGCCAATAACTGCTTATTGAGAGCCTACTGTGAAAGCCCATAAAGTCAATAAAGGAGGCAGAGCTGGTTTGTCTCTTTTGTTATTTTTATTTAAGTTAAACTGGGCTGAGAGGCTTATAATGAAAACAGCCTATTATCCTACTCCCAAAAAGGTAATCACTTCCAAATCTTTCAGCTCTTTCTTCTGGTATTTACCTCCCTATTTCTAAACCAGGTATACACTTGCTACCTCTTGATTCATCAATTTTAGGAATCACCTAGTTAACTTCTGCCTGTAGAAGATGAATATTTTAAAATACTATATATACTTAAATATCTAGCCTTGTTTTTTTTTTTTTAACCTGTATGGCAATATAGAAGCAGAGAATCCTGGAGGGATCTTCCAGACCATTAAATTCAACCTCCTCATCTTACTGGTGTCCCGAAGGGAAGTGACTACTTCAGTGACACAACCCCTGCCTCCTCACCTCATACTGCTTTTCTTTGTGGTTTTATGTAGGTAGCTTGTCCATGACAATTATTTTCTCTGGGACACCAAAGTCCTCTAGTCTTTATATCCTATATGAGCAAGTCAATGACTTAAGGGAGGTGGATAATTATATACCACCACAGCCTTTACGTGGGGCTCCTGGGCAGGGTGCTCTCCAATCCAGAGGGAGTCTAGCTAGGCATGGGGGTAACAGGGTGAGGGGTCAGAGAAAGAGTGAGAAGCAGAGTCTTCTCTTTAGAGATGTGTAAGAAGGAAGAAATATATTCCCTGAAGTATCAAATTTCCTAAGTCAGGAGTACAGAGAAGAAACTGAATTTGTTATGCAGTCTTCGTTTAATTCATGGGATGTTTCATCAGAAGGATAGCGAAATATGACTCAAGGAATTGCAGCTTCGTTGATACCTTCTGGTGACACCATTCCTAGCCTATGCTGGCCTTCTGTAAGCCTTTTAGAGCTTAATTCTCAGATGGGCAAGTAACTGCTGGTAATTTATTCCTTCCTTCTGGGCTTGCATTTTATGGTATTTATTGCCCTGAAAGGCTTGATAAGGATTTAGCTATAAGACAGCTTCAATGTTCCCTTTGTTACTAAAAGAATTAGGGGATCTGAAAGGGTCTGACACATTCCACTGTGGTGTTTCTAAACCACATCCCCAGACACTGGGGTTTAATTTAGGTAAGAGTGTCAAGTTAGAAAATCACAAAAATCTGGAAACTGTAAAGACAGGGTAGGGTGTTCCTAGACCTCATCAGACTCCCGTCACCATGACACCATCACAACTGAAGGCTGAAGGTAATGAATTCTGGAGGCAACCTAACTTCACAAGACAACAGAAATACACTCGCCCTCCAAGCTACCAGCTTTACCTCTTGAAAACGTTACCCAGTGGGTGGCTGAGCATGCCCCTTTGGCCACTGGCTTTTACCTCTTTTGGGCTTCCTTGTTGATGAGGTCCATTTCTGAGGTTCTCCTGAACATCTCTTCCTGAACCCAGTATCCTTGGCTACCTGGTCCCAGAATTTCAGGCCGGCACAGTTCCTTGCGGTTGCAGCGCTGGTAAACAGTGACCAGACGTCTGAGACGAGCTGTGAGGGCGGATGAAACTGGCCAGGGCGATTTGTCTGGGTCGGAGCCATCCTGGGCTTCAAACATCAGTGAGGATATTAGTATTTACAAACAGAACTAAAACAGGAATGACTGTCTTTTGGTTTTGTTTAAATAAAAACAAAGCTGACTCAATAACTTACTCAAAGTAGTTACTGTTTTAATAATTGGCCCAGGAGCTAGGCATGGCTGGAAGGGCTGCAATTTTGCCTTAGATACAGCTTATGTTGTGGTCAATTCTGTTATCTCTCAAACACAGAAGTACCTTTTGTGGTGGCAGAAGTCATCTGAGGACTTTGCTCTAAAGCACAGGAATGAGCAGACCCTTTGTTGCCTGGGCTTTCCAATTACCAAAGCTCCTGTCATGACTGAATTCAGAAAATTCAAAAACCAAACCAAACTAAACCAACCCCTCCAATCTTTCTTTAAAAAAAGAAAATCAATGTCATCACAATTCCTTTTTACCTCTCAGACCCTATTCTAACTTAAGATACTAACATTTACTTCACTTTCAAATTTTAATGCCAGGTAGAGGAAGCTAGAGCCATGTTAAAGCTCCACGTGGGACTCCAGGGGATTTTGATGAAGGTCAACTTATTTTGCTTTTTAGAAGAGCCTCCTTAAAAAACTACATGTTAATTATATATAAACTCCATGATAACTAACAAACTAGGACCTTACTTTCCTATGCCTTCAGAAGGACATAGTCTCACCTGCCCGGCTGTCATCCTTCTTTTCGCCGAAAATGCCATCCCCTCCATCACTGGAACTCTCCTAGGGATAAACAAACCCATCCCATCAGCAAAACTGCAGCTTAGAAGAAACCAGCTCAGAGAGTCTTGATACGGAAAAAGTAAGCATCACGCATAAGAGACGTCCCCTGCCCACGAACAACTCAGACCAAGGTAGGACCTGATAGAGCTTGCTTCTGTACAATCTTAAAAGAGCCAGAAAGCAGTTTATTTAAAATAAGTTTTTTCTTTTTTTTTCTTTTCCTGGAACCATGTGGGATGCTTCTGCCTGTAAGAAAATCAGCCTGAGCAATGATGAACTGGCACACTCTCTGGCAATTACATTTTACAAGTACTATTTTAGTTGTGAATTTAAATATTTGCCTTACCATCATCACTTGCAATTTAATACTGTCATTTCTTTTCATAAAGGTTGTGCCTGCATTTCTGTTCTTTTGCTGTGAAAAAGTGTCATGTTCGTGTTCATTATGCCTAACTTACTTCACAGCAACAGACACTATTTTCATAAAACACTACTGCTCCAGACATGAAACCTGATGGCGCAAAACCCCAGGAATTTAAAATTAAAATCATGACTTGAGCTCTAAGTGAATCTGGAGTAATATCATAAGCACTGAGCTTGCCCAAGTCGGTGTATGTGTCAAACTGCTTTAATGGATTCCTTCACAAACCCTTCTTGGTCTCAGGAATGGAACTTTAAAAACTCCTTATATATATAATTCAGGTGGGAATTTGAGGGGTAAGAGAAGTGACTGTGCTATTTTTCAACTGGACTCTAATTTCAACACTAAAACTTACTATATTTTGACTAGTATCTTTTGACCTGAATGACAGTACAGAACCACCTCAGGATTCAAGACTTTCCTATTTTAGAGCACAGGGTCAGAGAGAAGGGTCAGCAAACTGAGGCCTGCAGACTTTCTATGTGGCCCTCAAGCTAAGAATGGTTCTTACATTTTTAAAGAGTGAAAAAAAGGGAAGAATATGCAACAGAAGCCACATATGGCCTTCTAGCCCAAGGTATTTACTCTCTGGTCCTTTACTTGCTACTTTCTGGAATACACAACACAGGAGACCAGTAACCTAGCATGGTAGGAATGCAGACACCCACGACTGCCAACAGTGAAAATTCAAAAT
Organism: Rhinopithecus bieti; assembly: GCF_001698545.2. Lineage (NCBI taxonomy): Eukaryota > Metazoa > Chordata > Mammalia > Primates > Cercopithecidae > Rhinopithecus > Rhinopithecus bieti. The sequence goes on along the minus strand of NW_016822946.1, from coordinate 5,419 downwards.
GCTCTCTTTGGGCCCCTGATACCACGCAAAGAACAGGAGCCTATTTTCTGAATGAATTTCTCTCTTACGCAGAACAGTGATAATAGCTAATATTACCGAGAACTATGTGTTAAGCATTGCACAAAACCTTTAACATGGCTCATCTCATTTAGTTATCAGCACTGTCTCATGAGATAGAAACCATTACTGTACTCATTTTACTAATGCAGAAAACAAGTCCTAGAGAAGTTCAGTAACTTGCCCAAGGTCACACATTTGGAAAGTGGCAGAGCTGGGATTCAAATACGGGTAATCTGATTTGAGAGCCAACACCTTCAACTGTCAAGCTGTCTAAAAAAGGACAAGAGAGTCTTAGATGAAAATTTGTTTTGGAGAGTGAAAACGTATTTATAACAGAAGTGGGGAACACTAGCTAATCTCCTTTGCCTAGGCCAGAATTGTCTCCCGTTATCTAACGTTAATGAAGAGTGAAAACCCAGGGCTGATCTACTGTACCATTTTGACGTGGCAGTTAAATATACCATCTTATCTTATACTACTCTTTAGGCAGTTAAAAAACAACCTACTATGCCTTATATAATTTCCTGCCAGAGAGAACCTTTTACATATCTCCATGGTATCTGTGAAGATCCTTTGAATGCTGAAATGTATAAATGTAGTACTTCCAGCTGAGAAATGTTCTACAGTCTGTACAACACGGGTGGCAGGCCCCAGAGCTGCCATGTTCCTTCTTGCCATGTAGTGGTGGATGACATGGGCATCATCATACCCCAAGTCCATGAGAGCAGGCTCCCAGCTTGGTGTGAGGCAGGCACACAGCAAATGCTAGCTTCCCTTCCAGTCCACCTAGCAGTTTCTGTTGGTAGTTAGTAAACATGAACAGTTTTAGGCAAAACTCTTAAGTAAGGAAAGCTTTTAGTATTCATAGTGTTTCTCTGTTCCTGTATTCTCTTGAAGGTACTTCCTCTGTCTAGAAATGACAGAATGAAGAAGACCTACTTTGTTAGTAGCTCAAGTGAAAAAGATGTCAGACTTTTAGTTAATAACCAGTTTTATCTGAGTGTGTGAGATGCTGTAGCAGTGACAGAACTGAGCATGCAGAGGCCCTGCATCTGAACTATGTAGTCTAATATTTGCTACCTCAATTTCTGCTTACATGAATCAACTTGAAAGAAATGTTCTGCCGGGCGCGGTGGCTCAAGCCTGTAATTCCAGCACTTTGGGAGGCCGAGACGGGCGGATCACGAGGTCAGGAGATCGAGACCATCCTGGCTAACATGGTGAAACCCCGTCTCTACTAAAAAATACAAAAAACTAGCCGGGCGAGGTGGCAGGCGCCTGTAGTCCCAGCCACTTGGGAGGCTGAGGCAGGAGAATGGCGTAAACCCAGGAGGCGGAGCTTGCAGTGAGCTGAGATCCGGCCACTGCACTCCAGCCTGGGCGGCAGAGCGAGACTCCGTCTCAAAAAAAAAAAAAAAAAAAGAAATGTTCATCTTCGAAGAGGTATGAATCAATCATCTCAGAGTGAAGGGCCCCAGAGTGCTGATAAGAATGTCAACAACAAAGCACACTGATTGGTTACAACGTGCAATTTCTCCATCTTGAGGACACATGTGGTTTGGAGTCCCATGATCCACGGCTCTCTGGCCTCGGGCAAGTTGTTTTGAGCTCTCTCAAGCTCATTTCTTCTTTTGCAAAATGGAGAATGGCATAATCTTCAGGTGGAAAGCAGATATACCTCAAATGCCATTAACACAATATTCGAGGAATTTATTATGGAAAGATTGCAGAATATAGAAAAAGAAGAGGGCAGAGGAGATACCGTTCTTGTGTCCCCTGGCTGTATGACTTTTTTGCAGCTGATTAAAACTTAGCTCCCTTTTGCTGTGCAGAAGAAACTACCATCAGAGTGAACAGGCAACCTACAGAATGGGAGAAAATTTTTGCAATTTACTCATCTGACAAAGGGCTAATATCCAGAATCTACAAAGAACTCAAACAAATATACAAGAAAAAAACAACCCCATCAAAAAGTGGGCAAAGGATATGAACAGACATTTCTCAAAAGAAGACATTCATACAGCCAACAGACACATGAAAAAATGCTT